>NW_025533843.1:37500-205000 GCF_020615455.1 Coregonus clupeaformis
TCTCTCTCTCTCTGTCTCTCTCTCTCTCTGTCTCTCTCTCTCTCTGCTCTCTCTCTCTCTCTCTCTCTCTCTCTCTCTCTCTCTCTCTCTCTCTCTCTGTCTCTCTCTCTCTCTCTGTCTCTGTCTCTGTCTCTGTCTCTCTCTCTGTCTCTCTCTCTGTCTTGCTCTCTCTCTCTGTCTCTCTCTCTGTCTCTCTCTCTCTCTCTGTCTCTGTCTCTCCCTCTGTCTCTCTCCTCTGTCTCTCTCTCTCTCTCTCTCTCTCTCTGTCTCTCTCTCGCTGTCTCTCTCTCTCTCTCTCTCTGTCTCTCTCTCTCTCTCTCTGTCTCTCTCTCTCTCTCTCTCTCTCTCTCTCTGTCTCTCTCTCTCTCTCTCTCTCTCTCTCTCTCTCTCTCTCTCTCTCTCTCTCTCTCTCTCTCTCTCTCTCTTTCCAGGACTATTGTCTATTTATCCATTGTCTATACAGTGGGACAGGTTGTCATGGCAGTAAGCGCTATACACGACATCACAGACTCAGACATGGACGGGACCCCTGACAACATGACCTTCCATGTGTGAGTTCATCTGTTGTTCTCCCTAAACACAACATCCTACATAAGCCTAGATCACAGGGTACAGTACAGCATTGTAAAAAGATTAGAGTTAGTAAACTTAGTCGATCAAGTTGACTCAACTTATTGATATGATATGAGTTCCATTAGTTGAACTGTTAAGTGATGTGCTGTTCTCTCCCCTTCAGGGCCATGTCTATGGTTGGCCTGTTCCTCATCGCTCTGGGAACGGGGGGAATCAAACCCTGTGTTGCTGCCTTCGGAGGAGACCAGTTTGAAGACCACCAGGTTGGTAACACTAGCGGAGCAGCCATTTTACAGTCTACTGACCTCCGTCATTACGGTAGTGTAGACGCCATTTTAGAAACAACACACAGCCCTTCCTTTAGAGTCGGTCTCTACTGACCCTCAGTAGTGTAGACGCCATTTTGTAAAGCAGCGTCTGGAGAGGTTTGTTACTGTGACTTCAGTCATTATCAGTGCTGACTGAGCCGAGCCAGCAGCTGTAGGTGTATCTATCTAACACATTCCACATGGTTGTTTATTAACGATGAACCCTGGTTACATGCTGGGAGGGCATTTAGGGTTATAGTGCATCATGTTGCTGATGTGGGTGAATCTCCAGCAGATAGATGCTGCTGCTCCTCCTACTATCACTATTACTGTTACTATTGAGCCGGCTGTGGTTAGACACCAGTGTGAAGGTCAGATGTTTGCAGGCTATATAGCAAGCTAGCTCTCTAGACCCGCCTCCTGGTAACACCACCTCTAACCATGTTCTCCTGTTCCAACCCTGTTCTCCTGTTCTAACCCTGTTCTCCTGTTCCAACCCTGTTCTCCTGTTCTAACCCTGTTCTCCTGTTCTAACCCTGTTCTCCTGTTCTAACCCTGTTCTCCTGTTCCAACCCTGTTCTCCTGTTCTAACCCTGTTCTCCTGTTCTAACCCTGTTCTCCTGTTCTAACCCTGTTCTCCTGTTCTAACCCTGTTCTCCTGTTCTAACCCTGTCCTCTGAACCTGTTCTCCTGTCCATGTCTCCTGTTCTAACCCTGTTCTCCTGTCCATGTTTCCTGTTCTAACCCTGTTCTCCTGTCCATGTCTCCTGTTCTAACCCTGTCCTCCTGTTCTCCTGTCCATGTTTCCTGTTCTAACCCTGTTCTCCTGTCCATGTCTCCTGTTCTAACCCTGTTCTCCTGTCCATGTCTCCTGTTCTAACCCTGTTCTCCTGTCCATGTCTCCTGTTATAAACCTGTCCTCTGAACCTGTCCTCCTGTCCATGTCTCCTGTCCTCCTGTCCTCTGAACCTGTCCTCCTGTCCATGCGTTCTCCAGGAGAAACAGAGGAGCACATTCTTCTCCATCTTCTACCTGTCAATCAATGCTGGTAGTCTCCTGTCCACCGTCATTACACCCATCCTCAGAGGTACGACGATAACCTAACCCTAAACTAACATGAACCTGGTCAGCCTTTACATTACTAACCCTAAACTAACATGAACCTGGTCAGCCTTTACATTACTAACCTTAAACTAACATTAACCTGGTCAGCCTTTACATTACTAACCCTAAACTAACACAATACCTGGTCAGTCTTTACATTACTAACCCTAAACTAACATTAACCTGGTCAGCCTTTACATTACTAACCTTAAACTAACATTAACCTGGTCAGCCTTTACATTACTAACCCTAAACTAACATTAACCTGGTCAGCCTTTACATTACTAACCCTAAACTAACATTAACCTGGTCAGCCTTTACATTACTAACCCTAAACTAACATTAACCTGGTCAGCCTTTACATTACTAACCCTAAACTAACATTAACCTGGTCAGCCTTTACATTACTAACCCTAAACTAACATTAACCTGGTCAGCCTTTACATTACTAACCCTAAACTAACATTAACCTGGTCAGCCTTTACATTACTAACCCTAAACTAACATTAACCTGGTCAGCCTTTACATTACTAACATTAACCTGGTCAGCCTTTACATTACTAACCCTAAACTAACATTAACCTGGTCAGCCTTTACATTACTAACCCTAAACTAACATTAACCTGGTCAGCCTTTACATTACTAACCCTAAACTAACATTAACCTGGTCAGCCTTTACATTACTAACCCTAAACTAACATTAACCTGGTCAGCCTTTACATTACTAACCCTAAACTAACATTAACCTGGTCAGCCTTTACATTACTAACCCTAAACTAACATTAACCTGGTCAGCCTTTACATTACTAACCCTAAACTAACATTAACCTGGTCAGCCTTTACATTACTAACCCTAAACTAACATTAACCTGGTCAGCCTTTACATTACTAACCCTAAACTAACATTAACCTGGTCAGCCTTTACATTACTAACCCTAAACTAACATTAACCTGGTCAGCCTTTACATTACTAACCCTAAACTAACATTAACCTGGTCAGCCTTTACATTACTAACCCTAAACTAACATTAACCTGGTCAGCCTTTACATTACTAACCCTAAACTAACATTAACCTGGTCAGCCTTTACATTACTAACCCTAAACTAACATTAACCTGGTCAGCCTTTACATTACTAACCCTAAACTAACATTAACCTGGTCAGCCTTTACATTACTAACCCTAAACTAACATTAACCTGGTCAGCCTTTACATTACTAACCCTAAACTAACATTAACCTGGTCAGCCTTTACATTACTAACCCTAAACTAACATTAACCTGGTCAGCCTTTACATTACTAACCCTAAACTAACATTAACCTGGTCAGCCTTTACATTACTAACCCTAAACTAACACAATACCTGGTCAGTCTTTACATTACTAACCCTAAACTAACATTAACCTGGTCAGCCTTTACATTACTAACCCTAAACTAACATTAACCTGGTCAGCCTTTACATTACTAACCCTAAATTAACTTTAACCTGGTCAGCCTTTACATTACTAACCCTAAACTAACATTAACCTGGTCAGCCTTTACATTACTAACCCTAAACTAACATTAACCTGGTCAGCCTTTACATTACTAACCCTAAACTAACATTAACCTGGTCAGCCTTTACATTACTAACCCTAAACTAACATTAACCTGGTCAGCCTTTACATTACTAACCCTAAACTAACATTAACCTGGTCAGCCTTTTACATTACTAACCCTAAACTAACATTAACCTGGTCAGCCTTTACATTACTAACCCTAAACTAACATTAACCTGGTCAGCCTTTACATTACTAACCCTAAACTAACATTAACCTGGTCAGCCTTTACATTACTAACCCTAAACTAACACAATACCTGGTCAGCCTTTACATTACTAACCCTAAACTAACATTAACCTGGTCAGCCTTTACATTACTAACCCTAAACTAACATTAACCTGGTCAGCCTTTACATTACTAACCCTAAACTAACATGAACCTGGTCAGCCTTTACATTACTAACCCTAAACTAACATTAACCTGGTCAGCCTTTACATTACTAACCCTAAACTAACATTAACCTGGTCAGCCTTTACATTACTAACCCTAAACTAACACAATACCTGGTCAGTCTTTACATTACTAACCCTAAACTAACATTAACCTGGTCAGCCTTTACATTACTAACCCTAAACTAACATTAACCTGGTCAGCCTTTACATTACTAACCCTAAACTAACACTAACCTGGTCAGCCTTTACATTACTAACCCTAAACTAACATTAACCTGGTCAGCCTTTACATTACTAACCCTAAACTAACATTAACCTGGTCAGCCTTTACATTACTAACCCTAAACTAACATTAACCTGGTCAGCCTTTACATTACTAACCCTAAACTAACATTAACCTGGTCAGCCTTTACATTACCTAACCCTAAACTAACATTAACCTGGTCAGCCTTTACATTACTAACCCTAAACTAACATTAACCTGGTCAGCCTTTACATTACTAACCCTAAACTAACATTAACCTGGTCAGCCTTTACATTACTAACCCTAAACTAACATTAACCTGGTCAGCCTTTACATTACTAACCCTAAACTAACATTAACCTGGTCAGCCTTTACATTACTAACCCTAAACTAACATTAACCTGGTCAGCCTTTACATTACTAACCCTAAACTAACATTAACCTGGTCAGCCTTTACATTACTAACCCTAAACTAACATTAACCTGGTCAGCCTTTACATTACTAACCCTAAACTAACATTAACCTGGTCAGCCTTTACATTACTAACCCTAAACTAACATTAACCTGGTCAGCCTTTACATTACTAACCCTAAACTAACATTAACCTGGTCAGCCTTTACATTACTAACCCTAAACTAACATTAACCTGGTCAGCCTTTACATTACTAACCCTAAACTAACATTAACCTGGTCAGCCTTTACATTACTAACCCTAAACTAACATTAACCTGGTCAGCCTTTACATTACTAACCCTAAACTAACATTAACCTGGTCAGCCTTTACATTACTAACCCTAAACTAACATTAACCTGGTCAGCCTTTACATTACTAACCCTAAACTAACATTAACCTGGTCAGCCTTTACATTACTAACCCTAAACTAACATTAACCTGGTCAGCCTTTACATTACTAACCCTAAACTAACATTAACCTGGTCAGCCTTTACATTACTAACCCTAAATTAACATTAACCTGGTCAGCCTTTACATTACTAACCCTAAACTAACATTAACCTGGTCAGCCTTTACATTACTAACCCTAAACTAACATTAACCTGGTCAGCCTTTACATTACTAACCCTAAACTAACATTAACCTGGTCAGTCTTTACATTACTAACCCTAAACTAACATTAACCTGGTCAGCCTTTACATTACTAACCCTAAACTAACATTAACCTGGTCAGCCTTTACATTACTAACCCTAAACTAACATTAACCTGGTCAGCCTTTACATTACTAACCCTAAACTAACATTAACCTGGTCAGCCTTTACATTACTAACTCCTAAACTAACATTAACCTGGTCAGCCTTTACATTACTAACCCTAAACTAACATTAACCTGGTCAGCTTTACATTACTAACCCTAAACTAACATTAACCTGGTCAGCCTTTACATTACTAACCCTAAACTAACATTAACCTGGTCAGCCTTTACACTACTATCATTATGCCTGTGGAATATGGACAGTTTCTACATCCAATACCACAATAACCCAAAACCATGTGTGTGTCCCCTCCTCCAGGCCAGGAGTGTGGTATCCACTCTCAACAGAAGTGCTATCCTCTGGCCTTCGGCGTCCCTGCAGCCCTGATGGTGGTGGCTCTCAGTGAGTACTGTTACCCTCGTTTCTAACCCTGACCTCGTTTACACTTCATGGAGTTGCTTCCTTCCTAACATTCATCAGTATTGATCTGAACTCTGTCTGTCTGTCCACTGTATCTCATCTATGACTCTCTGTTTAGTTAACAGAGGCGGATGTCTCTCTGTGTTTCCACAGTCGTGTTCATCGTTGGCAGTGGCATGTACAACAAGACTGCTCCTAAAGGCAACATTATGCTGGAGGTCTGCAAGTGCATCGGGGTAAGACAGTCTATTAACATCCAGACAGTAAGGGGGTAAGACAGTCTATTAACATCCAGACAGTAAGGGATTAGACAGTCTATTAACATACAGACAGTAAGGGATTAGACAGTCTATTAACATCCAGACAGTAAGGGATTAGACAGTCTATTAACATACAGACAGTAAGGGGGTAAGACAGTCTATTAACATCCAGACAGTAAGGGGGTAAGACAGTCTATTAACATCCAGACAGTAAGGGGGTAAGACAGTCTATTAACATCCAGACAGTAAGGGGGTAAGACAGTCTATTAACATCCAGACAGTAAGGGGGTAAGACAGTCTATTAACATCCAGACAGTAAGGGGGTAAGACAGTCTATTAACATCCAGACAGTAAGGGGGTAAGACAGTCTATTAACATCCAGACAGTAAGGGGGTAAGACAGTCTATTAACATCCAGACAGTAAGGGGGTAAGACAGTCTATTAACATCCAGACAGTAAGAGGGGTAAGACAGTCTAATAACATCCAGACAGTAAGGGGGTAAGACAGTCTATTAACATCCAGACAGTAAGGGGGTAAGACAGTCTATTAACATCCAGACAGTAAGGGGGTAAGACAGTCTATTAACATCCAGACAGTAAGGGGGTAAGACAGTCTATTAACATCCAGACAGTAAGGGGGTAAGACAGTCTATTAACATCCAGACAGTAAGGGGGTAAGACAGTCTATTAACATCCAGACAGTAAGGGGGTAAGACAGTCTATTAACATCCAGACAGTAAGGGGGTAAGACAGTCTATAAACATCCAGACAGTAAGGGGGTAAGACAGTCTATTAACATCCAGACAGTAAGGGGGTAAGACAGTCTATTAACATCCAGACAGTAAGGGGTAAGACAGTCTATTAACATCCAGACAGTAAGGGGGTAAGACAGTCTATTAACATCCAGACAGTAAGGGGGTAAGACAGTCTATTAACATCCAGACAGTAAGGGGGTAAGACAGTCTATTAACATCCAGACAGTAAGGGGTAAGACAGTCTATTAACATCCAGACAGTAAGGGGGTAAGACAGTCTATTAACATCCAGACAGTAAGGGGGTAAGACAGTCTATTAACATCCAGACAGTAAGGGGGTAAGACAGTCTATTAACATCCAGACAGTAAGGGGGTAAGACAGTCTATTAACATCCAGACAGTAAGGGGGTAAGAC
Source organism: Coregonus clupeaformis (assembly GCF_020615455.1). NCBI lineage: Eukaryota > Metazoa > Chordata > Actinopteri > Salmoniformes > Salmonidae > Coregonus > Coregonus clupeaformis. The sequence continues at coordinate 44,782 of NW_025533843.1, forward strand.
AGTCTATTAACATACAGACAGTAAGGGGGTAAGACAGTCTATTAACATCCAGACAGTAAGGGGGTAAGACAGTCTATTAACATCCAGACAGTAAGGGGGTAAGACAGTCTATTAACATCCAGACAGTAAGGGGATAAGACAGTCTATTAACATACAGACAGTAAGGGGGTAAGACAGTCTATTAACATCCAGACAGTAAGGGGGTAAGACAGTCTATTAACATACAGACAGTAAGGGGGGTAAGACAGTCTATTAACATCCAGACAGTAAGGGGGTAAGACAGTCTATTAACATACAGACAGTAAGGGGGTAAGACAGTCTATTAACATCCAGACAGTAAGGGGGTAAGACAGTCTATTAACATCCAGACAGTAAGGGGTAAGACAGTCTATTAACATCCAGACAGTAAGGGGGTAAGACAGTCTATTAACATCCAGACAGTAAGGGGGTAAGACAGTCTATTAACATCCAGACAGTAAGGGGGTAAGACAGTCTATTAACATCCAGACAGTAAGGGGGTAAGACAGTCTATTAACATCCAGACAGTAAGGGGGTAAGACAGTCTATTAACATCCAGACAGTAAGGGGGTAAGACAGTCTATTAACATCCAGACAGTAAGGGGGTAAGACAGTCTATTAACATCCAGACAGTAAGGGGGTAAGACAGTCTATTAACATCCAGACAGTAAGGGGGGTAAGACAGTCTATTAACATCCAGACAGTAAGGGGGTAAGACAGTCTATTAACATCCAGACAGTAAGGGGGTAAGACAGTCTATTAACATCCAGACAGTAAGGGGGTAAGACAGTCTATTAACATCCAGACAGTAAGGGGTAAGACAGTCTATTAACATCCAGACAGTAAGGGGGTAAGACAGTCTATTAACATCCAGACAGTAAGGGGGTAAGACAGTCTATTAACATCCAGACAGTAAGGGGGTAAGACAGTCTATTAACATCCAGACAGTAAGGGGGTAAGACAGTCTATTAACATCCAGACAGTAAGGGGGTAAGACAGTCTATTAACATCCAGACAGTAAGGGGGTAAGACAGTCTATTAACATCCAGACAGTAAGGGGGTAAGACAGTCTATTAACATCCAGACAGTAAGGGGGTAAGACAGTCTATTAACATCCAGACAGTAAGGGGGTAAGACAGTCTATTAACATCCAGACAGTAAGGGGGTAAGACAGTCTATTAACATCCAGACAGTAAGGGGGTAAGACAGTCTATTAACATCCAGACAGTAAGGGGGTAAGACAGTCTATTAACATCCAGACAGTAAGGGGGTAAGACAGTCTATTAACATCCAGACAGTAAGGGGGTAAGACAGTCTATTAACATCCAGACAGTAAGGGGTAAGACAGTCTATTAACATCCAGACAGTAAGGGGGTAAGACAGTCTATTAACATCCAGACAGTAAGGGGGTAAGACAGTCTATTAACATCCAGACAGTAAGGGGGTAAGACAGTCTATTAACATCCAGACAGTAAGGGGGTAAGACAGTCTATTAACATCCAGACAGTAAGGGGTTAGACAGTCTAATAACATCCAGACAGTAAGGGGGTAAGACAGTCTATTAACATCCAGACAGTAAGGGGGTAAGACAGTCTATTAACATCCAGACAGTAAGGGATTAGACAGTCTATTAACATCCAGACAGTAAGGGGGTAAGACAGTCTATTAACATCCAGACAGTAAGGGATTAGACAGTCTATTAACATACAGACAGTAAGGGATTAGACAGTCTATTAACATACAGACAGTAAGGGATTAGACAGTCTATTAACATACAGACAGTAAGGGATTAGACAGTCTATTAACATACAGACAGTAAGGGATTAGACAGTCTAATAACATCCAGACAGTAAGGGGGTAAGACAGTCTATTAACATACAGACAGTAAGGGGGTAAGACAGTCTATTAACATCCAGACAGTAAGGGGATTAGACAGTCTATTAACATACAGACAGTAAGGGATTAGACAGTCTATTAACATCCAGACAGTAAGGGATTAGACAGTCTATTAACATCCAGACAGTAAGGGGGTAAGACAGTCTATTAACATCCAGACAGTAAGGGGGTAAGACAGTCTATTAACATCCAGACAGTAAGGGGGTAAGACAGTCTATTAACATCCAGACAGTAAGGGATTAGACAGTGTATTAACATACAGACAGTAAGGGATTAGACAGTCTATTAACATCCAGACAGTAAGGGGGTAAGACAGTCTATTAACATACAGACAGTAAGGGGGTAAGACAGTCTATTAACATCCAGACAGTAAGGGGGTAAGACAGTCTATTAACATACAGACAGTAAGGGGGTAAGACAGTCTATTAACATCCAGACAGTAAGGGGGTAAGACAGTCTATTAACATCCAGACAGTAAGGGGTAAGACAGTCTATTAACATCCAGACAGTAAGGGGGTAAGACAGTCTATTAACATCCAGACAGTAAGGGGGTAAGACAGTCTATTAACATAAAGACAGTAAGGGGGTAAGACAGTCTATTAACATCCAGACAGTAAGGGGGTTAGACAGTCTATTAACATACAGACAGTAAGGGGGGTAAGACAGTCTAATAACATAAAGACAGTAAGGGGTAAGACAGTCTATTAACATCCAGACAGTAAGGGGGGTAAGACAGTCTATTAACATCCAGACAGTAAGGGGGTAAGACAGTCTATTAACATCCAGACAGTAAGGGGGTAAGACAGTCTATTAACATCCAGACAGTAAGGGGGTAAGACAGTCTATTAACATCCAGACAGTAAGGGGGTAAGACAGTCTAATAACATCCAGACAGTAAGGGATTAGACAGTCTATTAACATCCTGACAGTAAGGGGGTAAGACAGTCTATTAACATCCAGACAGTAAGGGGGTAAGACAGCCTATTAACATCCAGACAGTAAGGGGGTAAGACAGTCTATTAACATCCAGACAGTAAGGGGGTAAGACAGTCTATTAACATCCAGACAGTAAGGGGGTAAGACAGTCTATTAACATCCAGACAGTAAGGGGTAAGACAGTCTATTAACATCCAGACAGTAAGGGGGTAAGACAGTCTATTAACATCCAGACAGTAAGGGGGGTAAGACAGTCTATTAACATCCAGACAGTAAGGGGGTAAGACAGTCTATTAACATCCAGACAGTAAGGGGTAAGACAGTCTATTAACATCCAGACAGTAAGGGGGGTAAGACAGTCTATTAACATCCAGACAGTAAGGGGTAAGACAGTCTATTAACATCCAGACAGTAAGGGGGTAAGACAGTCTAATAACATACAGACAGTAAGGGGGTAAGACAGTCTATTAACATCCAGACAGTAAGGGGGTAAGACAGTCTATTAACATCCAGACAGTAAGGGATTAGACAGTCTATTAACATCCAGACAGTAAGGGGGTAAGACAGTCTATTAACATCCAGACAGTAAGGGATTAGACAGTCTATTAACATACAGACAGTAAGGGATTAGACAGTCTATTAACATACAGACAGTAAGGGATTAGACAGTCTATTAACATACAGACAGTAAGGGATTAGACAGTCTATTAACATACAGACAGTAAGGGATTAGACAGTCTAATAACATCCAGACAGTAAGGGGGTAAGACAGTCTATTAACATACAGACAGTAAGGGGGTAAGACAGTCTATTAACATCCAGACAGTAAGGGGATTAGACAGTCTATTAACATCCAGACAGTAAGGGGTAAGACAGTCTATTAACATCCAGACAGTAAGGGGGTAAGACAGTCTATTAACATCCAGACAGTAAGGGGTAAGACAGTCTATTAACATCCAGACAGTAAGGGGGTAAGACAGTCTATTAACATCCAGACAGTAAGGGGGTTAGACAGTCTATTAACATACAGACAGTAAGGGGTAAGACAGTCTATTAACATCCAGACAGTAAGGGGGGTAAGACAGTCTATTAACATACAGACAGTAAGGGGGTAAGACAGTCTATTAACATCCAGACAGTAAGGGGGTAAGACAGTCTATTAACATCCAGACAGTAAGGGGGTAAGACAGTCTATTAACATCCAGACAGTAAGGGATTAGACAGTCTATTAACATCCAGACAGTAAGGGGGTTAGACAGTCTATTAACATCCAGACAGTAAGGGATTAGACAGTCTAATAACATAAAGACAGTAAGGGGGTAAGACAGTCTATTAACATCCAGACAGTAAGGGGGTAAGACAGTATATTAACATAAAGACAGTAAGGGGGTAAGACAGTCTATTAACATCCAGACAGTAAGGGGGTAAGACAGTCTATTAACATCCAGACAGTAAGGGGGTAAGACAGTCTATTAACATCCAGACAGTAAGGGGGTAAGACAGTCTATTAACATACAGACAGTAAGGGGTAAGACAGTCTATTAACATCCAGACAGTAAGGGGTAAGACAGTCTATTAACATCCAGACAGTAAGGGGGTAAGACAGTCTATTAACATCCAGACAGTAAGGGGTAAGACAGTCTATTAACATCCAGACAGTAAGGGGGTAAGACAGTCTATTAACATAAAGACAGTAAGGGGGTAAGACAGTCTATTAACATCCAGACAGTAAGGGGATTAGACAGTCTATTAACATACAGACAGTAAGGGGGTAAGACAGTCTAATAACATAAAAGACAGTAAGGGGGTAAGACAGTCTATTAACATCCAGACAGTAAGGGGGTAAGACAGTCTATTAACATCCAGACAGTAAGGGGGTAAGACAGTCTATTAACATCCAGACAGTAAGGGGGTAAGACAGTCTATTAACATCAATCAATCAATCAATCAATTTTATTTTATATAGCCCTTCTTACATCAGCTAATATCTCGAAGTGCTGTACAGAAACCCAGCCTAAAACCCCAAACAGCTAGTAATGCAGGTGTAGAAGCACGGTGGCTAGGAAAAACTCCCTAGAAAGGCGAAAACCTAGGAAGAAACCTAGAGAGGAACCAGGCTATGAGGGGTGGCCAGTCCTCTTCTGGCTGTGCCGGGTGAAGATTATAACAGAACCATGCCAAGATGTTCAAAAATGTTCATAAGTGACAAGCATGGTCAAATAATAATCAGGAATAAATCTCAGTTGGCTTTTCATAGCCGATCATTAAGAGTTGAAAACAGCAGGTCTGGGACAGGTAGGGGTTCCATAACCGCAGGCAGAACAGTTGAAACTGGAATAGCAGCAAGGCCAGGCGGACTGGGGACAGCAAGGAGTCACCACGGCCGGTAGTCCCGACGTATGGTCCTAGGTGCTCAGGTCTCTCAGTTGGCTTTTCATAGAAGATCATTAAGAGTTGAAAACAGCAGGTCTGGGACAGGTAGGGGTTTCGTAACCGCAGGCAGAACAGTTGAAACTGGAATAGCAGCAAGGCCAGGCGGACTGGGGACAGCAAGGTGTCATCATGCCCGGTAGTCCTGACGTATGGTCCTAGGGCTCAGGTTCTCAGAGAGAAAGAGAGAACGAGAGAATTAGAGAGAGCATACTTAAATTCACACAGGACACTGGATAAGACAGGAGAAGTACTCCAGGTATAACCAACTAACCCCAGCCCCCCGACACATAAACTACTGCAGCATAAATACTGGAGGCTGAGACAGGAGCGGTCCGGAGACACTGTGGCCCCATCCGAAGAAACCCGGACAGGGCCAAACAGGAAGGATATAACCCCACCCACTCTGCCAAAGCACAGCCCCGCACCACTAGAGGGATATCCTCAACCACCAACTTACAATCCTGAGACAAGGCCGAGTATAGCCCACAGAGGTCTCCACCACAGCACAAACCAAGGGGGCGCCAACCCAGACAGGAAGATCACGTCAGTAACTCAACCCACTCAAGTGACGCACCCCTCCCAGGGACGGCATGAAAGAGCACCAGCAAGCCAGTGACTCAGCCCCTGCAACAGGGTTAGAGGCAGAGAACCCCAGTGGAGAGGGGAACCGGCCCGGCAGAGACAGCAAGGGCTGTTCGTTGCTCCAGAGCCTTTCCGTTCACCTTCACACTCCTGGGCCAGACTACACTCAATCATATGACCTACTGAAGAGATAAGTCTTCAGTAAAGACTTAAAGGTTGAGACCGAGTCTGCGTCTCTCACATGGGTAGGCAGACTGTTCCATAAAAATGGAGATCTATAGGAGAAAGCCCTGCCTCCCGCTGTTTGCTTAGAAATTCTAGGGACAATTAGGAGGCCATGCGTCTTGTGACCGTAGCGTACGTATTGGTATGTACGGCAGGACCAACTCGGAAAGATAGGTAGGAGCAAGCCCATGTAACGCTTTATAGGTTAACAGTAAAACCTTGAAATCAGCCCTTGCCTTAACAGGAAGCCAGTGTAGGGGAAGCTAGCACTGGAGTAATATGATCAAATTTCTTGGTTCTAGTCAGGATTCTAGCAGCCGTATTTAGCACTAACTGAAGTTTATTTAGTGCTTTATCCGGGTAGCCGGAAAATAGAGCATTGCAGTAGTCTAACCTAGAAGTAACAAATGCATGGATTAATTTTTCTGCATCATTTTTGGACAGAAAATGTCTGATTTTTGCAATGTTACGTAGATGGAAAAAAGCTGTCCTTGAAACAGTCTTGATATGTTCGTCAAAAGAGAGATCAGGGTCAAGAGTAACGCCGAGGTCCTTCACAGTTTTATTTGAGACGACTTTACAACCATCAAGATGAATTGTCAGATTTAACAGAAGATCTCTTTGTTTCTTGGGACCTAGAACAAGCATCTCTGTTTTGTCCGAAGTTTAAAAGTAAAAAGTTTTCAGCCATCCACTTCCTTATGTCTGAAACACAGGCTTCTAGCGAGGGCAATTTTGGGGCTTCACCATGTTTCATTGAAATGTACAGCTGTGTGTCATCCGCATAGCAGTGAAAGTTAACATTATGTTTTCGAATAACATCCCCAAGAGGTAAAATATATAGTGAAAACAATAGTGGTCCTAAAACGGAACCTTGAGGAACACCGAAATGTACAGTTGATTTGTCGGAGGACAGACCATTCACAGAGACAAACTGATATCTTTCCGACAGGTAAGATCTAAACCAGGCCAGAACTTGTCCGTGTAGACCAATTTGGGTTTCCAGTCTCTCCAAAAGAATGTGGTGATCGATGGTGTCAAAGGCAGCACTAAGGTCTAGTAGCACGAGGACAGATGCAGAGCCTCGGTCTGACGCCATTAAAAGGTCATTTACCACCTTCACAAGTGCAGTCTCAGTGCTATGATGGGGTCTAAAACCAGACTGAAGCATTTCGTACACATTGTTTGTCTTCAGAAAGGCAGTGAGTTGCTGCGCAACAGCTTTTTCTAAAATTTTTGAGAGGAATGGAAGATTCGATATAGGCCGATAGTTTTTTATATTTTCCGGGTCAAGGTTTGGCTTTTTCAAGAGAGGCTTTATCACTGCCACTTTTAGTGAGTTTGGTACACATCCGGTGGATAGAGAGCTGTTTATTATGTTCAACATAGGAGGGCCAAGCACAGGAAGCAGCTCCTTCAGCAGTTTAGTAGGAATAGGATCCAGTATGCAGCTTGAAGGGTTTAGAGGCCATGATTATTTTCATCATTGTGTCAAGAGATATAGTACTAAAACACTTAAGTGTCTCTCCCGATCCCAGGCCCTCGCAGAGCTGTGCAGATCCAGGACAGCTAAGCCCTGGAGGAATACGCAGATTCAAAGAGGAGTCCGTAATTTGCTTTCTAATGGTCATGATCTTTTCCTCAAAGAAGTTCATGAATTTATTACTGCTGAAGTGAAAGCCATCCTCTCTTGGGGAATGCTGCTTTTTTAGTTAGCTTTGCAACAGTATCAAAAATAAATTTTGGATTATTCTTATTTTCCTCGATTAAGTTGGAAAAGTAGGATGATCGAGCAGCAGTGAGGGCTCTTCGGTACTGCACGGTACTGTCTTTCCAAGCTAGTCGGAAGACTTCCAGTTTGGTGTGGCGCCATTTCCGTTCCAATTTTCTGGAAGCTTGCTTCAAAGCTCGGGTATTTTCTGTATACCAGGGAGCTAGTTTCTTATGACAAATGTTTTTCGTTTTAGGGGTGCAACTGCATCTAGGGTATTGCGCAAGGTTAAATTGAGTTCCTCAGTTAAGTGGTTAACTGATTTTTGTCCTCTGACGTCCTTGGGTAGGCAGAAGGAGTCTGGAAGGGCATCAAGGAATTTTTGTGTTGTCTGAGAATTTATAGCACGACTTTTGATGCTCCTTGGTTGGGGTCTGAGCAGATTATTTGTTGCGATTGCAAACGTAATAAAATGGTGGTCCGATAGTCCAGGATTTTGTGGAAAAACATTAAGATCTACAACATTTATTCCATGGGACAAAACTAGGTCCAGAGTATGACTGTGGCAGTGAGTAGGTCCAGAGACATGTTGGACAAAACCCACTGAGTCGATGATGGCTCCGAAAGACTTTTGGAGTGGGTCTGTGGACTTCTCCATGTGAATATTAAAATCACCAAAAATTAGAATATGATCTGCTATGACTACAAGGTCTGATAGGAATTCAGGAAACTCAGAGAGGAACGCTGTATATGGCCCAGGAGGCCTGTAAACAGTAGCTATAAAAAGTGATTGAGTAGGCTGCATAGATTTCATGACTAGAAGCTCAAAAGATGAAAACGCCATTTTTTTTTTGTAAATTGAAATTTGCTATACGTAAATGTTAGCAACACCTCCGCCTTTGCGGGATGCACGGGGAATATGGTCACTAGTGTAACCAGGAGGTGAGGCCTCATTTAACACAGCAAATTCATCAGGCTTAAGCCATGTTTCAGTCAGGCCAATCACATCAAGATTATGATCAGTGATTAGTTCATTGACTATGACTGCCTTTGAAGTGAGGGATCTAACATTAGGTAACCCTATTTTGAGATGTGAGGTATCACGATCTCTTTCAATAATGGCAGGAATGGAGGAGGTCTTTATCCTAATAAGATTGCTAGGGTGAACACCGCCATGTTTAGTTTTGCCCAACCTAGGTCGAGGCACAGACACAGTCTCAATGGGTATGGCTGAGCTGACTACACTGACTATGCTATTGGCAGACTCCACTAAGCTGGCAGGTTGGCTAACAGCCTGCTGCCTGGCCTGCACCCTATTTCACTGTGGGGCTAGAGGAGTTAGAGCCCTATCTATGTTGGTAGATAAGAGGAGAGCACCCTCCAGCTAGGATGGAGTCCGTCACTCCTCAGCAGGTCAGGCTTGGTCCTGTTTGTGGGTGAGTCCCAGAAAGAGGGCCAATTATCCACAAATGTTATCTTTTGGGAGGGGCAGAAAACAGTTTTCAACCAGCGATTGAGTGCTGAGACTCTGCTGTAGAGCTCGTCACTTCCCCTAACTGGGAGGGGGCCAGAGACAATTACTCGATGCCGACACATCTTTCTAGCTGATTTACAAGCTGAAGCTATGTTGCATGTCACAGTTCCCTCAGCCAGAACCCAGAAGCAGACCAGGACAAGGAGAGTTGAACGAAAGTGAGGGTTTATTCAGATAACAAAAGGTGCAGAATAATCCAGGGACAGAGCGGGCGGCGTGGGTGAGTAGTTGGGGGTGCAGTACTTGGTCCAGTGATGGCTCGGCAGCCGCCGACCATCAGGCAGAGGTGGGGTGAAGGTTCCGGACGTGTGACTGCAGGTGGAACAAAAACGGAGGTAAGGACACAAAAACTCGACAAAGTACAAAACAACCAAAACTCACGCTAGCACTCAAAACTGATACGCAGATACACCTACTGTTCATGGCTAACGATCCGGCAGGAACTGGATGTTGGGCCAGAGCCTAAGAAAGGTGCTGATTAGGCCCAGGTGTGCAGATTGCTAATGGGAAGCAGGTGCGGAAACCAGAGCGCTCCCGGAGCGTTCCCGAACCCTCGGGAAACTGGAGATTACGACCAGGACCCGACTCAGACAGCCGGGATCGTTACATTGCACTTGGTGACCTCTGACTGTTTCATCCTAACATCGTTGGTGCCGACGTGGATAACAATATCTCTATACTCTCTACACTCGCCAGTTTTAGCTTTAGCCAGCACCATCTTTAGATTAGCCTTAACGTCGGTAGCCCTGCCCCCTGGTAAACAGTGTATGATCGCTGGGTGATTCGTTTTAAGTCTAATACTGCGGGTAATGGAGTCGCCAATGACTAGGGTTTTCAATTTGTCAGAGCTAATGGTGGGAGCCTTCGGCGTCTCAGACCCCGTAACGGGAGGAGTAGAGACAAGAGAAGACTCAGACTCAGACTCCGACTCGCTACATAATGGGGAAAACCGGTTGAAGGTTTCTGTCGGCTGAATGAGCGACACCGGTTGAGCATTCCAACAGTATTTCCCTCCAGAAGCCATGAGAAAGTTGTCCGCCGCGGGGACTGTGCGGGGGGATTTATACTAACGTTACTGTCTGTACTTACTGGTGGCACAGACGCTGTTTCTTCCTTTCCTACACTGAAATTACCCTTGCCTAACGATTGCGTCTGAAGCTGGGCTTGTAGCACAGCTATTCTCGCCGTAAGGCGATCGTTCTCCTGTATATTATGAGTACAGCGACTGCAATTAGAAGACATCATGTTAATGTTACTACTTAGCTTCGGCTGTTGAAGATGTTGACGAACCATGTCCAGATAAAGCGTCCGGAGTGAAAAAGTTGAATAAGGGAAAAAAGTTGCGATGGAAAAAAGGAAAATAAAGTAAAATTGGCAGCTAAAACGCACAGGAAAATGACTCTTCTGTCTCGGGATAAAACGTCCGGGGTGAAAAAGTTTAACGAAAAAAGATGAGTGAGGACAAAACTAAAAAGTTGGTAAATTTGTTGAACACAGAGATTGATTAAACGTTTATTAAAAGTAAAACGTGAATAGTTTGGCAGGTAGCCAAGTAGCAACAAACAGCACAGCAGCACGGAGACAATGCGGAAGCGAGACGGAAGTCACGTAATCAGTCTTGCACGTATACAATTTACTTCTCTCATTGACTTCTCAGACCCCAAACCCTGGCCTGTCTGTTTGGTCTGCTTTGCAAGAGTTCCCGCTGTCTGGAACATCCAGACAGTAAGGGGGTAAGACAGTCTATTAACATCCAGACAGTAAGGGGGTAAGACAGTCTATTAACATCCAGACAGTAAGGGGGTAAGACAGTCTATTAACATCCAGACAGTCAGGGGGTAAGACAGTCTAATAACATCCAGACAGTAAGGGGGTAAGACAGTCTATTAACATCCAGACAGTAAGGGGGTAAGACAGTCTATTAACATCCAGACAGTAAGGGGGTAAGACAGTCTATTAACATCCAGACAGTAAGGGGGTAAGACAGTCTATTTACATCCAGACAGTAAGGGGGTAAGACAGTCTATTAACATCCAGACAGTAAGGGTAAGACAGTCTATAAACATCCAGACAGTAAGGGGGTAAGACAGTCTATTAACATCCAGACAGTAAGGGGGTAAGACAGTCTATTAACATCCAGACAGTAAGGGGGTAAGACAGTATATTAACATCCAGACAGTAAGGGGGTAAGACAGTCTAATAACATCCAGACAGTAAGGGATTAGACAGTCTATTAACATCCAGACAGTAAGGGGGTAAGACAGTCTATTAACATCCAGACAGTAAGGGGGTAAGACAGTCTATTAACATCCAGACAGTAAGGGGGTAAGACAGTCTAATAACATCCAGACAGTAAGGGGGTAAGACAGTCTATTAACATCCAGACAGTAAGGGGGTAAGACAGTCTATTAACATCCAGACAGTAAGGGGGTAAGACAGTCTATTAACATCCAGACAGTAAGGGGGTAAGACAGTCTATTAACATCCAGACAGTAAGGGGGTAAGACAGTCTAATAACATCCAGACAGTAAGGGGGTAAGACAGTCTATTAACATCCAGACAGTAAGGGGTTAGACAGTCTAATAACATCCAGACAGTAAGGGGGTAAGACAGTCTATTAACATCCAGACAGTAAGGGGGTAAGACAGTCTATTAACATCCAGACAGTAAGGGGTAAGACAGTCTATTAACATCCAGACAGTAAGGGGTAAGACAGTCTATTAACATCCAGACAGTAAGGGGGTAAGACAGTCTATTAACATCCAGACAGTAAGGGGGTAAGACAGTCTATTAACATCCAGACAGTAAGGGGGTAAGACATTCTAATAACATCCAGACAGTAAGGGGGTAAGACAGTCTATTAACATCCAGACAGTAAGGGGATTAGACAGTCTATTAACATCCAGACAGTAAGGGGGTAAGACAGTCTATTAACATCCAGACAGTAAGGGGGTAAGACAGTCTATTAACATCCAGACAGTAAGGGGATTAGACAGTCTATTAACATCCAGACAGTAAGGGGGTAAGACAGTCTATTAACATCCAGACAGTAAGGGGGTAAGACAGTCTATTAACATCCAGACAGTAAGGGGGTAAGACAGTCTATTAACATAAAGACAGTAAGTGGGTAAGACAGTCTATTAACATCCAGACAGTAAGGGGGTAAGACAGTCTATTAACATACAGACAGTAAGGGGGTAAGACAGTCTATTAACATCCAGACAGTAAGGGGGTAAGACAGTCTATTAACATCCAGACAGTAGGGGATTTCCAGAGTCATATCTTTCCATGTGAAACTCTCCATGATGTGAATGTCTGGTTTTGATCAGAGCTATTAAGTGTGTGTGTGTTCTATCTCTCCCCTCTAGTTTGCTATAAAGAACCGCTTCAGGCATCGCAGCAAGAAGTTCCCTAAGAGAGAACACTGGATGGACTGGGCCGATGAGAAATATGATGTAGGTCCATGTTCACTGTTCTATGGGAAAAACCAACACTACCAAAATAGCAGTTCATATAGCTGTTGAAAATTCAAGTCAACTGAAGGATGTTTACAATGCAGAGAACTCATTCATAAATCCTTCCTCTCTCCTCTTCCTCCTCCTTTACCTCCTCCACTTCCTCCTCCTCTCTCCTCATCTCCTCCTCTTCCTCTCTCCTCCTCCTCCTTCTCCTCTCTGCTCTCCTCCTTCTTCTCCTCTTCCTCCTCCTCTTCCTTTCTCCTCCTCCTCCTTCTCCTCTCTGCTCTCCTCCTCCTCTCTGCTCTCCTCCTCCTTTTCCTCCTCCTCCTCTTCCTCATCTCCTCCTCTTCCTCTCTTTTTCTCCTTCTCTTCCTCTCATCCAGAAACTGCTGGTGGCCCAGGTGAAGATGGTGCTGAAGGTTCTGTTTCTCTACATCCCCCTTCCCATGTTCTGGACTCTGTTTGACCAACAGGTAAGAACCCTAACCCTAAACCCGTACATTTAATTAACACAATAAAAAAATCCCCTTCGAAATCTGTCAGTTTAAGATAGATATCTGTTTAAGCTAAATATATCTGTTTGAGCTAGAGAGATCTGTTTAAGCTAGGGATATCTGTTTAAGCTAAAGAGATCCGTTTAAAATAGAGATATCAGTTTAAGCTATAGAGATCTGTTTAAGATAGAGATATCTGTTTAAGCTATAGAGATCTGTTTAAGATAGAGAGATATGTTTATGCTATAGAGATCAGTTTAAACTAGAGAGATCAGTTTAAGTTAGAGATATCAGTTCAAGCTATAGAGATCTGTTTAAGATAGCGAGATCTGTTTAAGCTATAGAGATCTGTTTAAGATAGAGAGATATGTTTAAGCTAGAGATATCTGTTTAAACTAGAGATAACCGTTTAAGCTAGAGAGATCAGTTTAAAATAGAGAGATCCGTTTAAGCTAGAGATATCAGTTTAAGCTAGAGAGATCTGTTTAAGCTAGAGAGATCTGTTTAAGCTAGAGAGATTTGTTTACATTAGAGAGATCTGTTTAAGCTAGAGATATCAGTTTAAGATAGAGATATCAGTTTAAGATAGAGAGATATGTTTAAGCTAGAGAGATCTGTTTAAGCTAGAGAGATATGTTTAAGCTAGATATATCAGTTTAAGTTAGAGATATCAGTTTAAGCTATAGAGATCTGTTTAAGATAGCGAGATCTGTTTAAGCTATAGAGACCTGTTTAAGATAGAGAGATATGTTTAAGCTAGAGATATCTGTTTAAACTAGAGATAACCGTTTAAGCTAGAGAGATCAGTTTAAAATAGAGAGATCCGTTTAAAATAGAGAGATCCGTTTAAGCTAGAGATATCAGTTTAAGCTAGAGAGATCTGTTTAAGCTAGAGAGATCTGTTTAAGCTAGAGAGATCTGTTTACATTAGAGAGATCTGTTTAAGCTAGAGATATCAGTTTAAGATAGAGATATCAGTTTAAGATAGAGAGATATGTTTAAGCTAGAGAGATCTGTTTAAGCTAGAGAGATCTGTTTAAGCTAGATATATCAGTTTAAGCTAGAGAGATCTGTTTAAGCTAGAGAGATCTGTTTAAGTTACAGATATCAATTTAAGCTAGATATATCAGTTTAAGCTAGAGAGATCTGTTTAAGTTACAGATATCTGTTTAAGCTAGAGAGATCTGTTTAAGTTACAGATATCAGTTTAAGCTAGAGATACTTTTTGCATTGGATGCGTCTCAATCCGATCATCCGCCGATGTTCAACATCTGCGGTGAAAGTTGGCAGAGCTAGAGCGCTGTTTGTCAGGCCATGAGACGCTTCGTCTGAAGGAAACCAATACTGGTTTGAAAAATGAATGGAAGTATTTGGTATTTGGTATTTTATTAGGATCCCCATTAGCTGTTGCAAAAGCAGCAGCTACTCTTCCTGGGGTCCAAAACATGAAACATGACATAATACAGAACGTTAATAGACAAGAACAGCTCAAGGACAGAACTACATACATTTTTTTTAAAGGCACACGTAGCCTACATATCAATACATATACATACACACAAACTATGAAATAGGGGAGAGGCGTTGTGCCGTGAGGTGTTGCTTTATCTGTTTTTTTTAAACCAGGTTTGCTGTTTATTTGAGCAATATGAGATGGAATGGAGTTCCATACAATAATGGTTCTATATAACACTGTACGCTTTCTTGAATTTGTTCTGGATTTGTGGACTGTGAAAAGACCCCTGGTGGCATGTCTGGTGGGGTAAGTGTGTGTGTCAGAGCTGTGTGTAAGTTGACTATGCAAACAATTTGGGATTTTCAACACAATGTTTCTTATAAAAAGAAAAAGTGATGTAGTCAGTCTCTCTTCAACTCTTAGCTAAGAGAGACTGGCATACATAGTATTTATATCAGCCCTCTGATTACAGTGAAGAGCAAGACGTGCCGCTCTGTTCTGGGCCAGATGCAGCTTAACTAGGTCTTTCCTTGCAGCACTGGACCACACGACTGGACAATAATCAAGATAAGACAAAACTAGAGCCTGCAGGACTTGCTTTGTGGAGTGTGGTGTCAAAAAAGCAGAGCATCTCTTTATTACGGACAGATCTTTCCCCATCTTTGCAATCATTGAATCTATATGTTTTGACCATGATAGTTTACAATCTAAGGTAACGCCAAATAATTGCATTAAAGAAAAACGTTTGAGTTCTATTAGATAGATAGCTCTGAATCCACGATATGGCAGAGGTTGAAAAGCCATAACACATACGTTTTTTCAACAACAGGTTATGGTCAATAATATCAAAGGCTGCACTGAAATCTAACAGTACAGCTCCCACAATCTTCTTATCAATTTCTTATCAATTTCAATCAGTCATTTGTGTCAGTGCAGTACATGTTGAGTGCCCTTCCCTATAAGCATGCTGAAAGTCTGTTGTTAATTTGTTTACAGAGAAATAGCATTGTATTTGGTCAAACACAATTTTTTCCAACATTTTGCTAAGAGCTGGCAGCAAGCTGATAGGTCTGCTGTTAGAACCAGTAAAGGCTGCTTTACCATTCTTGGGTAGCATAATTACTTTGGCTTCCCTCCAGGCCTGAGGACAAAGACTTTCCTCTAGTCTCAGATTAAAGATATGACAGACAGGAGTGGCTATAGAGTCAGCTACCATCCTCAGTAGCTTTCCATTGTCACGAACGTTGAGAGACGGGTCGGACCAAGGTGCAGCGTGCAAAGCGTACATGTTTATTAACTAAATAAACATACAACAAAACAAGAAACAACGTAACGTGAAGTCCAAAGGGCTATACACACCAACCTGACAGGAACAAGATCCCACAATACACACCAGACTAACAGGAACAAGATCCCACAATACACACTATACACACACCAGACTAACAGGAACAGGATCCCACAATACACACTATATACACACCAGACTAACAGGAACAGGATCCCACAATACACACTATATACACACCAGACTAACAGGAACAGGATCCCACAATACACACTATACACACACCAGACTAACAGGAACAGGATCCCACAATACACACTATATACACACCAGACTAACAGGAACAGGATCCCACAATACACACTATATACACACCAGACTAACAGGAACAGGATCCCACAATACACACTATACCCACACCAGACTAACAGGGCTATACCCACAATACACACTATACACACACCAGACTAACAGGAACAGGATCCCACAATACACACTATATACACACCAGACTAACAGGAACAGGATCCCACAATACACACTATACACACACCAGACTAACAGGAACAGGATCCCACAATACACACTATACACACACCAGACTAACAGGAACAACATCCCACAATACA
Organism: Coregonus clupeaformis; assembly: GCF_020615455.1. Taxonomy (NCBI): domain Eukaryota; kingdom Metazoa; phylum Chordata; class Actinopteri; order Salmoniformes; family Salmonidae; genus Coregonus; species Coregonus clupeaformis. Next base: position 61,442 of record NW_025533843.1, read on the forward strand.
CACTATACACACACCAGACTAACAGGAACAAGATCCCACAATACACACTATACACACACCAGACTAACAGGAACAACATCCCACAATACACACTATACACACACCAGACTAACAGGAACAAGATCCCACAATACACACAATACACACACCAGACTAACAGGAACAACATCCCACAATACACACTATACACACACCAGACTAACAGGGCTATACCCACAATACACACTATACACACCAGACTAACAGGAACAGGATCCCACAATACACACTATACACACACCAGACTAACAGGAACAAGATCCCACAATACACACTATATACACACCAGACTAACAGGGCTATACCCACAATACACACTATACACACACCAGACTAACAGGAACAAGATCCCACAATACACACTATACACACACCAGACTAACAGGAACAAGATCCCACAATACACACTATACACACACCAGACTAACAGGGCTATACCCACAATACACACTATACACACACCAGACTAACAGGAACAAGATCCCACAATACACACTATACACACACCAGACTAACAGGAACAAGATCCCACAATACACACTATACACACACCAGACTAACAGGAACAAGATCCCACAATACACACTATACACACACCAGACTAACAGGAACAAGATCCCACAATACACACTATACACACACCAGACTAACAGGGCTATACCCACAATACACACTATACACACACCAGACTAACAGGAACAGGATCCCACAATACACACTATACACACACCAGACTAACAGGAACAACATCCCACAATACACACTATACACACACCAGACTAACAGGAACAGGATCCCACAATACACACTATACACACACCAGCCTAACAGGAACAGGATCCCACAATACACACTATACCCACACCAGACTAACAGGAACAGGATCCCACAATACACACTATACACACACCAGCCTAACAGGAACAGGATCCCACAATACACACTATACACACACCAGACTAACAGGGCTATACCCACAATACACACTATACACACACCAGACTAACAGGAACAGGATCCCACAATACACACTATACACACACCAGACTAACAGGAACAAGATCCCACAACACACACTATACACACACCAGACTAACAGGAACAGGATCCCACAATACACACTATACACACACCAGACTAACAGGAACAGGATCCCACAATACACACCAGACTAACAGGAACAGGATCCAACAATACACACTATACACACACCAGACTAACAGGAACAGGATCCCACAATACACACTATACACACACCAGACTAACAGGAACAGGATCCCACAATACACACTATACACACACCAGACTAACAGGAACAGGATCCCACAATACACACTATACACACACCAGACTAACAGGAACAGGATCCCACAATACACACCAGACTAACAGGAACAGGATCCCACAATACACACTATACACACACCAGACTAACAGGAACAGGATCCCACAATACACACTATACACACACCAGACTAACAGGAACAGGATCCCACAATACACACCAGACTAACAGGAACAGGATCCCACAATACACACTATACACACACCAGACTAACAGGAAAAGGATCCCACAATACACACTATACACACACCAGACTAACAGGAACAGGATCCCACAATACACACTATACACACACCAGACTAACAGGAACAGGATCCCACAATACACACTATACACACACCAGACTAACAGGAACAGGATCCCACAATACACACTATACACACACCAGACTAACAGGGCTATACCCACAATACACACTATACACACACCAGACTAACAGGAACAGGATCCCACAATACACACCAGACTAACAGGAACAGGATCCCACAATACACACTATACACACACCAGACTAACAGGAACAGGATCCCACAATACACACTATACACACACCAGACTAACAGGAACAGGATCCCACAATACACACCAGACTAACAGGAACAGGATCCCACAATACACAGCAGGCAAAGGGCTATACACACACCAGACTAACAGGAACAAGATCCCACAATACACACTATACACACACCAGACTAACAGGGCTATACCCACAATACACACTATACACACACCAGACTAACAGGAACAGGATCCCACAATACACACTATACACACACCAGACTAACAGGGCTATACCCACAATACACACTATACACACACCAGACTAACAGGAACAGGATCCCACAATACACACTATACACACACCAGACTAACAGGAACAGGATCCCACAATACACACTATACACACACCAGACTAACAGGAACAGGATCCCACAATACACACTATATACACACCAGACTAACAGGAACAGGATCCCACAATACACACTATATACACACCAGACTAACAGGGCTATACCCACAATACACACTATACCCACACCAGACTAACAGGAACAGGATCCCACAATACACACTATATACACACCAGACTAACAGGGCTATACCCACAATACACACTATACACACACCAGACTAACAGGAACAGGATCCCACAATACACACTATATACACACCAGACTAACAGGAACAGGATCCCACAATACACACTATACACACACCAGACTAACAGGAACAGGATCCCACAATACACACCAGACTAACAGGAACAGGATCCCACAATACACACTATACACACACCAGACTAACAGGAACAGGATCCCACAATACACACTATATACACACCAGACTAACAGGAACAGGATCCCACAATACACACTATATACACACCAGACTAACAGGGCTATACCCACAATACACACTATACCCACACCAGACTAACAGGAACAGGATCCCACAATACACACTATATACACACCAGACTAACAGGGCTATACCCACAATACACACTATACACACACCAGACTAACAGGAACAGGATCCCACAATACACACTATATACACACCAGACTAACAGGAACAGGATCCCACAATACACACTATACACACACCAGACTAACAGGAACAGGATCCCACAATACACACCAGACTAACAGGAACAGGATCCCACAATACACACTATACACACACCAGACTAACAGGAACAGGATCCCACAATACACACTATATACACACCAGACTAACAGGAACAGGATCCCACAATACACACCAGACTAACAGGAACAGGATCCCACAATACACACTATACACATACCAGACTAACAGGGCTATACCCACAATACACACTATACACACACCAGACTAACAGGAACAAGATCCCACAATACACACTATACACACACCAGACTAACAGGGCTATACCCACAATACACACTATACACACACCAGACTAACAGGAACAGGATCCCACAATACACACCAGACTAACAGGAACAAGATCCCACAATACACACTATACACACACCAGACTAACAGGAACAAGATCCCACAATACACACTATACACACACCAGACTAACAGGAACAAGATCCCACAATACACACTATACACACACCAGACTAACAGGGCTATACCCACAATACACACTATACACACACCAGACTAACAGGAACAAGATCCCACAATACACACTATACACACACCAGACTAACAGGAACAGGATCCCACAATACACACTATACACACACCAGACTAACAGGAACAGGATCCCACAATACACACCAGACTAACAGGAACAGGATCCCACAATACACACTATACACACACCAGACTAACAGGAACAGGATCCCACAATACACACTATATACACACCAGACTAACAGGAACAGGATCCCACAATACACACCAGACTAACAGGAACAGGATCCCACAATACACACTATACACACACCAGACTAACAGGGCTATACCCACAATACACACTATAGACACACCAGACTAACAGGAACAGGATCCCACAATACACACCAGACTAACAGGAACAAGATCCCACAATACACACTATACACACACCAGACTAACAGGAACAAGATCCCACAATACACACTATATACACACCAGACTAACAGGAACAAGATCCCACAATACACACTATACACACACCAGACTAACAGGGCTATACCCACAATACACACTATACACACACCAGACTAACAGGAACAGGATCCCACAATACACACTATACACACACCAGACTAACAGGGCTATACCCACAATACACACTATACACACACCAGACTAACAGGAACAGGATCCCATAATACACACTATACCCACACCAGACTAACAGGAACAGGATCCCACAATACACACTATACACACACCAGACTAACAGGAACAGGATCCCACAATACACACTATACACACACCAGACTAACAGGAACAGGATCCCACAATACACACTATACACACACCAGACTAACAGGAACAAGATCCCACAATACACACTATACACACACCAGACTAACAGGAACAAGATCCCACAATACACACTATATACACACCAGACTAACAGGAACAGGATCCCACAATACACACTATACACACACCAGACTAACAGGAACAGGATCCCACAATACACACTATACACACACCAGACTAACAGGAACAACATCCCACAATACACACTATACACACACCAGACTAACAGGGCTATACCCACAATACACACTATACACACACCAGACTAACAGGAACAGGATCCCACAATACACACTATACACACACCAGACTAACAGGAACAAGATCCCACAATACACACTATACACACACCAGACTAACAGGAACAAGATCCCACAATACACACTATACACACACCAGACTAACAGGGCTATACCCACAATACACACTATACACACACCAGACTAACAGGAACAGGATCCCACAATACACACTATACACACACCAGACTAACAGGAACAACATCCCACAATACACACTATACACATACCAGACTAACAGGAACAGGATCCCACAATACACACTATACACACACCAGACTAACAGGAACAAGATCCCACAATACACACTATATACACACCAGACTAACAGGAACAGGATCCCACAATACACACCAGACTAACAGGAACAGGATCCCACAATACACACTATACACACACCAGACTAACAGGAACAGGATCCCACAATACACACTATACACACACCAGACTAACAGGAACAGGATCCCACAATACACACTATACACACACCAGACTAACAGGAACAGGATCCCACAATACACACCAGACTAACAGGAACAAGATCCCACAATACACACTATATACACACCAGACTAACAGGAACAGGATCCCACAATACACACTATACACACACCAGACTAACAGGAACAGGATCCCACAATACACACTATACACACACCAGACTAACAGGAACAGGATCCCACAATACACACCAGACTAACAGGAACAGGATCCCACAATACACACTATACACACACCAGACTAACAGGAACAAGATCCCACAATACACACTATATACACACCAGACTAACAGGAACAGGATCCCACAATACACACTATATACACACCAGACTAACAGGAACAGGATCCCACAATACACACTATACACACCAGACTAACAGGAACAGGATCCCACAATACACACCAGACTAACAGGAACAGGATCCCACAATACACACTATACACACACCAGACTAACAGGGCTATACCCACAATACACACTATACACACACCAGACTAACAGGAACAGGATCCCACAATACACACTATACACACACCAGACTAACAGGAACAGGATCCCACAATACACACCAGACTAACAGGAACAGGATCCCACAATACACACTATACACACACCAGACTAACAGGAACAAGATCCCACAATACACACTATACACACACCAGACTAACAGGAACAGGATCCCACAATACACACTATACCCACACCAGACTAACAGGAACAGGATCCCACAATACACACTATACACACACCAGACTAACAGGAACAAGATCCCACAATACACACCAGACTAACAGGAACAGGATCCCACAATACACACTATACACACACCAGACTAACAGGAACAGGATCCCACAATACACACTATACACACACCAGACTAACAGGAACAGGATCCCACAATACACACTATACACACCAGACTAACAGGAACAGGATCCCACAATACACACCAGACTAACAGGAACAGGATCCCACAATACACACTATACACACACCAGACTAACAGGAACAAGATCCCACAATACACACTATACACACACCAGACTAACAGGAACAGGATCCCACAATACACACCAGACTAACAGGAACAGGATCCCACAATACACACTATACACACTCCAGACTAACAGGAACAGGATCCCACAATACACACTATACACACACCAGACTAACAGGAACAGGATCCCACAATACACACTATACACACACCAGACTAACAGGGCTATACCCACAATACACACTATACACACACCAGACTAACAGGAACAGGATCCCACAATACACACTATACACACACCAGACTAACAGGAACAGGATCCCACAATACACACTATACACACACCAGACTAACAGGAACAAGATCCCACAATACACACCAGACTAACAGGAACAGGATCCCACAATACACACCAGACTAACAGGAACAGGATCCCACAATACACACTATACACATACCAGACTAACAGGAACAGGATCCCACAATACACACTATACACACACCAGACTAACAGGAACAAGATCCCACAATACACACCAGACTAACAGGAACAGGATCCCACAATACACACCAGACTAACAGGAACAGGATCCCACAATACACACTATACACATACCAGACTAACAGGAACAGGATCCCACAATACACACTATACACACACCAGACTAACAGGAACAAGATCCCACAATACACACCAGACTAACAGGAACAGGATCCCACAATACACACCAGACTAACAGGAACAGGATCCCACAATACACACTATACACACTCCAGACTAACAGGAACAAGATCCCACAATACACACTATACACACACCAGACTAACAGGAACAAGATCCCACAATACACACTATACACACACCAGACTAACAGGGCTATACCCACAATACACACTATATACACACCAGACTAACAGGAACAAGATCCCACAATACACACTATACACACACCAGACTAACAGGAACAAGATCCCACAATACACACCAGACTAACAGGAACAAGATCCCACAATACACACTATACCCACACCAGACTAACAGGAACAGGATCCCACAATACACACTATACACACACCAGACTAACAGGAACAAGATCCCACAATACACACTATACACACACCAGACTAACAGGAACAAGATCCCACAATACACACTATACACACACCAGACTAACAGGAACAGGATCCCACAATACACACTATACACACACCAGACTAACAGGAACAGGATCCCACAATACACACTATACCCACACCAGACTAACAGGAACAGGATCCCACAATACACACTATATACACACCAGACTAACAGGAACAGGATCCCACAATACACAGCAGACTAACAGGAACAGGATCCCACAATACACACTATACACACACCAGACTAACAGGAACAGGATCCCACAATACACACTATACACACACCAGACTAACAGGAACAAGATCCCACAATACACACTATCACACACCAGACTAACAGGGCTATACCCACAATACACACTATACACACACCAGACTAACAGGCTATACCCACAATACACACTATACACACACCAGACTAACAGGAACAGGATCCCACAATACACACTATACACACACCAGACTAACAGGGCTATACCCACAATACACACTATACACACACCAGACTAACAGGAACAGGATCCCACAATACACACTATACACACACCAGACTAACAGGAACAGGATCCCACAATACACACTATACACACACCAGACTAACAGGAACAACATCCCACAATACACACTATACACACACCAGACTAACAGGAACAGGATCCCACAATACACACCAGACTAACAGGAACAAGATCCCACAATACACACTATACACACACCAGACTAACAGGAACAAGATCCCACAATACACACTATACACACACCAGACTAACAGGAACAGGATCCCACAATACACACTATACACACACCAGACTAACAGGAACAGGATCCCACAATACACACTATACCCACACCAGACTAACAGGAACAGGATCCCACAATACACACTATATACACACCAGACTAACAGGAACAGGATCCCACAAATACACAGCAGACTAACAGGAACAGGATCCCACAATACACACTATACACACACCAGACTAACAGGAACAGGATCCCACAATACACACTAAACACACACCAGACTAACAGGAACAAGATCCCACAATACACACTATACACACACCAGACTAACAGGGCTATACCCACAATACACACTATACACACACCAGACTAACAGGGCTATACCCACAATACACACTATACACACACCAGACTAACAGGAACAGGATCCCACAATACACACTATACACACACCAGACTAACAGGGCTATACCCACAATACACACTATACACACACCAGACTAACAGGAACAGGATCCCACAATACACACTATACACACACCAGACTAACAGGAACAGGATCCCACAATACACACTATACACACACCAGACTAACAGGAACAACATCCCACAATACACACTATACACACACCAGACTAACAGGAACAGGATCCCCACAATACACACCAGACTAACAGGAACAGGATCCCCACAATACACACCAGACTAACAGGAACAGGATCCCCACAATACACACTATACACATACCAGACTAACAGGAACAGGATCCCACAATACACACTATACACACACACCAGACTAACAGGAACAAGATCCCACAATACACACCAGACTAACAGGAACAGGATCCCACAATACACACCAGACTAACAGGAACAGGATCCCACAATACACACTATACACATACCAGACTAACAGGAACAGGATCCCACAATACACACTATACACACACCAGACTAACAGGAACAAGATCCCACAATACACACCAGACTAACAGGAACAGGATCCCACAATACACACCAGACTAACAGGAACAGGATCCCACAATACACAGCAGGCAAAGGGCTATACACACTCCAGACTAACAGGAACAAGATCCCACAATACACACTATACACACACCAGACTAACAGGAACAAGATCCCACAATACACACCAGACTAACAGGAACAGGATCCCACAATACACACTATACACATACCAGACTAACAGGAACAGGATCCCACAATACACACTATACACACACCAGACTAACAGGAACAGGATCCCACAATACACAGCAGGCAAAGGGCATATACACACCAGACTAACAGGAACAGGATCCCCACAATACACAGCAGGCAAAGGGCTATACACACACCAGACTAACAGGAACAGGATCCCACACACCAGACTAACAGGAACAGGATCCCACAATACACACTATACACATACCAGACTAACAGGAACAGGATCCCACAATACACACTATACACACACCAGACTAACAGGAACAAGATCCCACAATACACACCAGACTAACAGGAACAGGATCCCACAATACACACCAGACTAACAGGAACAGGATCCCACAATACACACTATACACATACCAGACTAACAGGAACAGGATCCCACAATACACACTATACACACACCAGACTAACAGGAACAAGATCCCACAATACACACCAGACTAACAGGAACAGGATCCCACAATACACACCAGACTAACAGGAACAGGATCCCACAATACACAGCAGGCAAAGGGCTATACACACTCCAGACTAACAGGAACAAGATCCCACAATACACACTATACACACACCAGACTAACAGGAACAAGATCCCACAATACACACTATACACACACCAGACTAACAGGAACAAGATCCCACAATACACACCAGACTAACAGGAACAAGATCCCACAATACACACTATACACACACCAGACTAACAGGAACAAGATCCCACAATACACACTATACACACACCAGACTAACAGGAACAGGATCCCACAATACACACTATACCCACACCAGACTAACAGGAACAGGATCCCACAATACACACTATACACACACCAGACTAACAGGAACAAGATCCCACAATACACACCAGACTAACAGGAACAGGATCCCACAATACACACCAGACTAACAGGAACAGGATCCCACAATACACACTATACACATACCAGACTAACAGGAACAGGATCCCACAATACACACTATACACACACCAGACTAACAGGAACAAGATCCCACAATACACACCAGACTAACAGGAACAGGATCCCACAATACACACCAGACTAACAGGAACAGGATCCCACAATACACACTATACACATACCAGACTAACAGGAACAGGATCCCACAATACACACTATACACACACCAGACTAACAGGAACAAGATCCCACAATACACACCAGACTAACAGGAACAGGATCCCACAATACACACCAGACTAACAGGAACAGGATCCCACAATACACAGCAGGCAAAGGGCTATACACACTCCAGACTAACAGGAACAAGATCCCACAATACACACTATACACACACCAGACTAACAGGAACAGGATCCCACAATACACACCAGACTAACAGGAACAGGATCCCACAATACACACTATACACACACCAGACTAACAGGAACAAGATCCCCACAATACACACTATACACACACCAGACTAACAGGGCATACCCACAATACACACTATACACACACCAGACTAACAGGGCTATACCCACAATACACACTATACACACACCAGACTAACAGGAACAGGATCCCACAATACACACTATACACACACCAGACTAACAGGGCTATACCCACAATACACACTATACACACACCAGACTAACAGGAACAGGATCCCACAATACACACTATAACACACCAGACTAACAGGAACAGGATCCCACAATACACACTATACACACACCAGACTAACAGGAACAACATCCCACAATACACACTATACACACACCAGACTAACAGGAACAGGATCCCACACATACACACCAGACTAACAGGAACAAGATCCCACAATACACACTATACACACACCAGACTAACAGGAACAAGATCCCACAATACACACTATACACACACCAGACTAACAGGAACAGGATCCCACAATACACACTATACACACACCAGACTAACAGGAACAGGATCCCACAATACACACTATACCCACACCAGACTAACAGGAACAGGATCCCACAATACACACTATATACACACCAGACTAACAGGAACAGGATCCCACAATACACAGCAGACTAACAGGAACAGGATCCCACAATACACACTATACACACACCAGACTAACAGGAACAGGATCCCACAATACACACTATACACACACCAGACTAACAGGAACAAGATCCCACAATACACACTATACACACACCAGACTAACAGGGCTATACCCACAATACACACTATACACACACCAGACTAACAGGGCTATACCCACAATACACACTATCACACACCAGACTAACAGGAACAGGATCCCACAATACACACTATACACACACCAGACTAACAGGGCATACCCACAATACACACAATACACACACCAGACTAACAGGAACAGGATCCCCCAATACACACTATACACACACCAGACTAACAGGAACAGGATCCCACAATACACACTATACACACACCAGACTAACAGGAACAGGATCCCACAATACACACTATACACACACCAGACTAACAGGAACAAGATCCCACAATACACACCAGACTAACAGGAACAAGATCCCACAATACACACTATACCCACACCAGACTAACAGGAACAGGATCCCACAATACACACTATACACACACCAGACTAACAGGAACAAGATCCCACAATACACACTATACACACACCAGACTAACAGGAACAAGATCCCACAATACACACTATACACACACCAGACTAACAGGAACAGGATCCCACAATACACACTATACACACACCAGACTAACAGGAACAGGATCCCACAATACACACTATACACACACCAGACTAACAGGAACAGGATCCCACAATACACACTATATACACACCAGACTAACAGGAACAGGATCCCACAATACACAGCAGACTAACAGGAACAGGATCCCACAATACACACTATACACACACCAGACTAACAGGAACAGGATCCCACAATACACACTATACACACACCAGACTAACAGGAACAAGATCCCACAATACACACTATACACACACCAGACTAACAGGGCTATACCCACAATACACACTATACACACACCAGACTAACAGGGCTATACCCACAATACACACTATACACACACCAGACTAACAGGAACAGGATCCCACAATACACACTATACACACACCAGACTAACAGGGCTATACCCACAATACACACTATACACACACCAGACTAACAGGAACAGGATCCCACAATACACACTATACACACACCAGACTAACAGGAACAGGATCCCACAATACACACTATACACACACCAGACTAACAGGAACAACATCCCACAATACACACTATACACACACCAGACTAACAGGAACAGGATCCCACAATACACACCAGACTAACAGGAACAAGATCCCACAATACACACTATACACACACCAGACTAACAGGAACAAGATCCCACAATACACACTATAACACACCAGACTAACAGGAACAGGATCCCACAATACACACTATACACACACCAGACTAACAGGAACAGGATCCCACAATACACACTATACCCACACCAGACTAACAGGAACAGGATCCCACAATACACACTATATACACACCAGACTAACAGGAACAGGATCCCACAATACACAGCAGACTAACAGGAACAGGATCCCACAATACACACTATACACACACCAGACTAACAGGAACAGGATCCCACAATACACACTAAACACACACCAGACTAACAGGAACAAGATCCCACAATACACACTATACACACACCAGACTAACAGGGCTATACCCACAATACACACTATACACACACCAGACTAACAGGGCTATACCCACAATACACACTATACACACACCAGACTAACAGGAACAGGATCCCACAATACACACTATACACACACCAGACTAACAGGGCTATACCCACAATACACACTATACACACACCAGACTAACAGGAACAGGATCCCACAATACACACTATACACACACCAGACTAACAGGAACAGGATCCCACAATACACACTATACACACACCAGACTAACAGGAACAACATCCCACAATACACACTATACACACACCAGACTAACAGGAACAGGATCCCACAATACACACCAGACTAACAGGAACAGGATCCCACAATACACACCAGACTAACAGGAACAGGATCCCACAATACACACTATACACACACCAGACTAACAGGAACAGGATCCCACAATACACACTATACACACACACCAGACTAACAGGAACAAGATCCCACAATACACACCAGACTAACAGGAACAGGATCCCACAATACACACCAGACTAACAGGAACAGGATCCCACAATACACACTATACACATACCAGACTAACAGGAACAGGATCCCACAATACACACTATACACACACCAGACTAACAGGAACAAGATCCCACAATACACACCAGACTAACAGGAACAGGATCCCACAATACACACCAGACTAACAGGAACAGGATCCCACAATACACAGCAGGCAAAGGGCTATACACACTCCAGACTAACAGGAACAAGATCCCACAATACACACTATAACACACCAGACTAACAGGAACAGGATCCCACAATACACACCAGACTAACAGGAACAGGATCCCACAATACACACTATACACATACCAGACTAACAGGAACAGGATCCCACAATACACACTATACACACACCAGACTAACAGGAACAGGATCCCACAATACACAGCAGGCAAAGGGCTATACACACACCAGACTAACAGGAACAGGATCCCACAATACACAGCAGGCAAAGGGCTATACACACACCAGACTAACAGGAACAGGATCCCACAATACACACCAGACTAACAGGAACAGGATCCCACAATACACACTATACACATACCAGACTAACAGGAACAGGATCCCACAATACACACTATACACACACCAGACTAACAGGAACAGGATCCCACAATACACACCAGACTAACAGGAACAGGATCCCACAATACACACCAGACTAACAGGAACAGGATCCCCACAATACACACTATACACATACCAGACTAACAGGAACAGGATCCCACAATACACACTATACACACACCAGACTAACAGGAACAAGATCCCACAATACACACCAGACTAACAGGAACAGGATCCCACAATACACACCAGACTAACAGGAACAGGATCCCACAATACACAGCAGGCAAAGGGCTATACACACTCCAGACTAACAGGAACAGGATCCCACAATACACACTATACACACACCAGACTAACAGGAACAAGATCCCACAATACACACTATACACACACCAGACTAACAGGAACAAGATCCCACAATACACACCAGACTAACAGGAACAAGATCCCACAATACACACTATACACACACCAGACTAACAGGAACAAGATCCCACAATACACACTATACACACACCAGACTAACAGGAACAGGATCCCACAATACACACTATACCCACACCAGACTAACAGGAACAGGATCCCACAATACACACTATACACACACCAGACTAACAGGAACAAGATCCCACAATACACACCAGACTAACAGGAACAGGATCCCACAATACACCAGACTAACAGGAACAGGATCCCACAATACACACTATACACATACCAGACTAACAGGAACAGGATCCCACAATACACACTATACACACACCAGACTAACAGGAACAAGATCCCACAATACACACCAGACTAACAGGAACAGGATCCCACAATACACACCAGACTAACAGGAACAGGATCCCACAATACACACTATACACATACCAGACTAACAGGAACAGGATCCCACAATACACACTATACACACACCAGACTAACAGGAACAAGATCCCACAATACACACCAGACTAACAGGAACAGGATCCCACAATACACACCAGACTAACAGGAACAGGATCCCACAATACACAGCAGGCAAAGGGCTATACACACTCCAGACTAACAGGAACAAGATCCCACAATACACACTATACACACACCAGACTAACAGGAACAGGATCCCACAATACACACCAGACTAACAGGAACAGGATCCCACAATACACACTATACACACACCAGACTAACAGGAACAAGATCCCACAATACACACTATACACACACCAGACTAACAGGGCTATACCCACAATACACACTATACACACACCAGACTAACAGGGCTATACCCACAATACACACTATACACACACCAGACTAACAGGAACAGGATCCCACAATACACACTATACACACACCAGACTAACAGGGCTATACCCACAATACACACTATACACACACCAGACTAACAGGAACAGGATCCCACAATACACACTATACACACACCAGACTAACAGGAACAGGATCCCACAATACAAACACACCAGACTAACAGGAACAACATCCCACAATACACACTATACACACACCAGACTAACAGGAACAGGATCCCACAATACACACCAGACTAACAGGAACAAGATCCCACAATACACACTATACACACACCAGACTAACAGGAACAAGATCCCACAATACACACTATACACACACCAGACTAACAGGAACAGGATCCCACAATACACACTATACACACACCAGACTAACAGGAACAGGATCCCACAATACACACTATACCCACACCAGACTAACAGGAACAGGATCCCACAATACACACTATATACACACCAGACTAACAGGAACAGGATCCCACAATACACAGCAGACTAACAGGAACAGGATCCCACAATACACACTATACACACACCAGACTAACAGGAACAGGATCCCACAATACACACTATACACACACCAGACTAACAGGAACAAGATCCCACAATACACACTATACACACACCAGACTAACAGGGCTATACCCACAATACACACTATACACACACCAGACTAACAGGGCTATACCCACAATACACACTATACACACACCAGACTAACAGGAACAGGATCCCACAATACACACTATACACACACCAGACTAACAGGGCTATACCCACAATACACACAATACACACACCAGACTAACAGGAACAGGATCCCACAATACACACTATACACACACCAGACTAACAGGAACAGGATCCCACAATACACACTATACACACACCAGACTAACAGGAACAGGATCCCACAATACACACTATACACACACCAGACTAACAGGAACAAGATCCCACAATACACACCAGACTAACAGGAACAGGATCCCACAATACACACCAGACTAACAGGAACAGGATCCCACAATACACAGGGCAAAGGGCTATACACACACCAGACTAACAGGAACAAGATCCCACAATACACACTATACACACACCAGACTAACAGGAACAAGATCCCACAATACACACCAGACTAACAGGAACAGGATCCCACAATACACACTATACACATACCAGACTAACAGGAACAGGATCCCACAATACACACTATACACACACCAGACTAACAGGAACAGGATCCCACAATACACAGCAGGCAAAGGGCTATACACACACCAGACTAACAGGAACAGGATCCCACAATACACAGCGGCAAAGGGCTATACACACACCAGACTAACAGGAACAGGATCCCACAATACACACCAGACTAACAGGAACAGGATCCCACAATACACACTATACACACACCAGACTAACAGGAACAGGATCCCACAATACACACTATACACACACCAGACTAACAGGAACAAGATCCCACAATACACACCAGACTAACAGGAACAGGATCCACAATACACACCAGACTAACAGGAACAGGATCCCACAATACACACTATACACACACCAGACTAACAGGAACAGGATCCCACAATACACACTATACACACACCAGACTAACAGGAACAAGATCCCACAATACACACCAGACTAACAGGAACAGGATCCCACAATACACACCAGACTAACAGGAACAGGATCCCACAATACACAGCAGGCAAAGGGCTATACACACACCAGACTAACAGGAACAAGATCCCACAATACACACTATACACACACCAGACTAACAGGAACAAGATCCCACAATACACACTATACACACACCAGACTAACAGGAACAAGATCCCACAATACACACCAGACTAACAGGAACAAGATCCCACAATACACACTATACACACACCAGACTAACAGGAACAAGATCCCACAATACACACTATACACACACCAGACTAACAGGAACAGGATCCCACAATACACACTATACACACACCAGACTAACAGGAACAGGATCCCACAATACACACTATACACACACCAGACTAACAGGAACAAGATCCCCACAATACACACCAGACTAACAGGAACAGGATCCCACAATACACACCAGACTAACAGGAACAGGATCCCACAATACACACTATACACATACCAGACTAACAGGAACAGGATCCCACAATACACACTATACACACACCAGACTAACAGGAACAAGATCCCACAATACACACTATACACACACCAGACTAACAGGAACAGGATCCCACAATACACACTATACACACACCAGACTAACAGGAACAGGATCCCACAATACACACTATACACACACCAGACTAACAGGAACAGGATCCCACAATACACACTATATACACACCAGACTAACAGGAACAGGATCCCACAATACACAGCAGACTAACAGGAACAGGATCCCACAATACACACTATACACACACCAGACTAACAGGAACAGGATCCCACAATACACACTATACACACACCAGACTAACAGGAACAAGATCCCACAATACACACTATACACACACCAGACTAACAGGGCTATACCCACAATACACACTATACACACACCAGACTAACAGAAAGGCATCCCACAATACACACTATACACACACCAGACTAACAGGAACAGGATCCCACAATACACACTATACACACACCAGACTAACAGGGCTATATCCCACAATACACACAATACACACACCAGACTAACAGGAACAGGATCCCACAATATATACACACACCAGACTAACAGGAACAGGATCCCACAATACACACTATACACACACCAGACTAACAGGAACAGGATCCCACAATACACACTATACACACACCAGACTAACAGGAACAAGATCCCACAATACACACCAGACTAACAGGAACAGGATCCCACAATACACACCAGACTAACAGGAACAGGATCCCACAATACACAGCAGGCAAAGGGCTATACACACTCCAGACTAACAGGAACAAGATCCCACAATACACACTATACACACACCAGACTAACAGGAACAAGATCCCACAATACACACCAGACTAACAGGAACAGGATCCCACAATACACACTATACACATACCAGACTAACAGGAACAGGATCCCACAATACACACTATACACACACCAGACTAACAGGAACAGGATCCCACAATACACAGCAGGCAAAGGGCTATACACACACCAGACTAACAGGAACAGGATCCCACAATACACAGCAGGCAAAGGGCTATACACACACCAGACTAACAGGAACAGGATCCCACAATACACACCAGACTAACAGGAACAGGATCCCACAATACACACTATACACACACCAGACTAACAGGAACAGGATCCCACAATACACACTATACACACACCAGACTAACAGGAACAAGATCCCACAATACACACCAGACTAACAGGAACAGGATCCCACAATACACACCAGACTAACAGGAACAGGATCCCACAATACACACTATACACATACCAGACTAACAGGAACAGGATCCCCACAATACACACTATACACACACCAGACTAACAGGAACAAGATCCCACAATACACACCAGACTAACAGGAACAGGATCCCACAATACACACCAGACTAACAGGAACAGGATCCCACAATACACAGCAGGCAAAGGGCTATACACACTCCAGACTAACAGGAACAAGATCCCACAATACACACTATACACACACCAGACTAACAGGAACAAGATCCCACAATACACACTATACACACACCAGACTAACAGGAACAAGATCCCACAATACACACCAGACTAACAGGAACAAGATCCCACAATACACACTATACACACACCAGACTAACAGGAACAAGATCCCACAATACACACTATACACACACCAGACTAACAGGAACAGGATCCCACAATACACACTATACCCACACCAGACTAACAGGAACAGGATCCCACAATACACACTATACACACACCAGACTAACAGGAACAAGATCCCACAATACACACCAGACTAACAGGAACAGGATCCCACAATACACACCAGACTAACAGGAACAGGATCCCACAATACACACTATACACATACCAGACTAACAGGAACAGGATCCCACAATACACACTATACACACACCAGACTAACAGGAACAAGATCCCACAATACACACCAGACTAACAGGAACAGGATCCCACAATACACACCAGACTAACAGGAACAGGATCCCACAATACACACTATACACATACCAGACTAACAGGAACAGGATCCCACAATACACTCTATACACACACCAGACTAACAGGAACAAGATCCCACAATACACACCAGACTAACAGGAACAGGATCCCACAATACCTACCAGACTAACAGGAACAGGATCCCACAATACACAGCAGGCAAAGGGCTATACACACTCCAGACTAACAGGAACAAGATCCCACAATACACACTATACACACACCAGACTAACAGGAACAGGATCCCACAATACACACCAGACTAACAGGAACAGGATCCCACAATACACACTATACACACACCAGACTAACAGGAACAAGATCCCACAATACACACTATACACACACCAGACTAACAGGAACAGGATCCCACAATACACACTATATACACACCAGACTAACAGGAACAGGATCCCACAATACACACTATACACATACCAGACTAACAGGAACAGGATCCCACAATACACACTATACACACACCAGACTAACAGGAACAGGATCCCACAATACACACTATACACATACCAGACTAACAGGAACAGGATCCCACAATACACACTATACCCACACCAGACTAACAGGAACAGGATCCCACAATACACACTATACACACACCAGACTAACAGGAACAAGATCCCACAATACACACCAGACTAACAGGAACAAGATCCCACAATACACAGCAGGCAAAGGGCTATACACACACCAGACTAACAGGAACAAGATCCCACAATACACAGCAGGCAGTGGGCTATACACACACCAGACTAACAGGAACAAGATCCCACAATACACAGCAGGCTACGGGCTATACACACACCAGACTAACAGGAACAAGATCCCACAATACACAGCAGGCTACGGGCTATACACATACCAGACTAACAGGAACAAGATCCCACAATACACAGCAGGCAGTGGGCTACCTAAGGATGATCCCCAATCAGAGACAACGAGCGACAGCTGCCTCTGATTGGGAATCATACCCGGCCAGACATAGAAATAGGAAAACTAGAACCTAAACCTAGAAATTCTAACATAGATACTGACGCCCTGACCAAACCAACTAAAGACAACCGGCCTCTCAAGGCCAGGGCGTGACATCCATCTAAGTTGTCAATGCCAGGAGGTTTGTCATTTTTGATCGATAACAATAATTTTTCCACGTCTCCCACACTAACTTTACAAAATTCTAACTTGCAATGCTTTTCTTTCATTATTATTTTTTTTTATACATGAATACAATGGCTCACTGTTCATTGTTGGCATTTCCTGCCTAAGTTTGCCCACTTTGCCAATGAAGTAATCATTAAAAGAATTGCCAACATCAAATGGTTTTGTGATGAATAAGCCATCTGATTCGATGATAGATGGAGTTGAATTTGTCTTTCTGCCCATAATTCCATTTAAAGAACTCAAAAGTTTTTTTCCATCATTCTTTATATTATTGATCTTTGCTTCATAATACGGTTTCTTCTTCTTTTTGTTGAGTTTAGTCACATAATTTCTCAACTTGCAGTAAGTCAACCAGTCAGATGTGCAGCCAGACTTATTAGCCACTCCTTCTGCCACATCTCTTTCAACCAGACAGTTTTTAAATTCCTCATCAATCCATGGAGCCTTAACAGTTCTAACAGTCAGTTTCTTAACAGGTGCATGTTTATCAATAATTGGAAGAAGCAATTTCATAAATTCATCAAGTGCAGCGTCTGGATGCTCCTTATTAATCACATCAGACCAACACATATTTTTTACATCATCCACATAAGAGTCACAGCAACATCTTTTGTATGATCTCTTATACACTATTTTAGGCCCAGCTTTTGGATCTTTGTCTTTCCTGGATATAGCCACTATATTGTGATCACTGCATCCAATGGGTACGGATACAGCTTTAGAACAAAGTTCTACAGTATTAGTAAAAATGTGATCGATACATGTGGATGATCTTGTTCCTGTAGTGTTTGTGAACACCCTGGTAGGTTGATTAATAACCTGAACCAGATTACAGCCACTGGTTACAGTAAGGAGTATGGAGGTAGTTTGGTGCCTACCCCAAAAATGGGGTTAAATATGTTTAAAAAAATGTGTATAAATATCTCCTGAGCTTTCTTATATCTCCCAGATATAGAACAGACATTCCTTAGGATTCATGTTTTTAATCGTGTTTTATTTTGTTGCCATTTCTGAATGTGTTATTCAGTGCCATTCTGTGGGCTACAGTAGTAAAGGACAAATTCAATATATATATTTTTGATACCTAAAGGGGTCCTCAAATTCAAAATCAAATAGCTAAATTATCTACGGTATGACCATCTTAAAACAATCACCCCCCCCAACGGAAGGAAACATTGGCTGTTGCTTAGGGGTTAGGGGTTAGGGTGAGTAGTCTTAGGGGTTAGTTTAGGGGTTAGGGCAGTGGGTCCACATTTTTGGGGGGGGATCAAAATGGGGTCGTAGGCCAAAAAAGTTTGGCAACCACTGCCCTAACCCCTAAACTAACCCCTAAGAATACTCACCCTAACCCCTAAGACTACTCACCCTAACCCCTAACCCCTAAGACTACTCACCCTAACCCCTAAGACTACTCACCCTAACCCCTAAGACTACTCACCCTAACCCCTAAGAATACTCACCATAACCCCTAAGAATACTCACCCTAACCCCTAAGACTACTCACCCTAACCCCTAAGAATACTCACCCTAACCCCTAAGAATACTCACCCTAACCCCTAAGACTACTCACCCTAACCCCTAAGACTACTCACCCTAACCCCTAACCCCTAACCCCTAAGACTACTCACCCTAACCCCTAACCCCTAAACAGCCCTGCTAAATGGCATATTATATGAACAGATACTTTGTAAATACTTTGTGCACAACAGCTGTGCCACGGAATCACTGACTACACCTTGGCAGTAGACTGGGACAGTATTTAAAGGATCTAACTCTATACTAACTATAGGATCCTCCTAAACAGCTGGAATCACTGACTACACCTTGGCAGTAGACTGGGACAGTATTTAAAGGATCTAACTCTATACTAACTATAGGATCCTCCTAAACAGCTGGAATCACTGACTACACCTTGGCAGTAGACTGGGACAGTATTTAAAGGATCTAACTCTATACTAACTATAGGATCCTCCTAAACAGCTGGAATCACTGACTACACCTTGGCAGTAGACTGGGACAGTATTTAAAGGATCTAACTCTATACTAACTATAGGATCCTCCTAAACAGCTGGAATCACTGACTACACCTTGGCAGTAGACTGGGACAGTATTTAAAGGATCTAACTCTATACTAACTATAGGATCCTCCTAAACAGCTGGAATCACTGACTACACCTTGGCAGTAGACTGGGACAGTATTTAAAGGATCTAACTCTATACTAACTATAGGATCCTCCTAAACAGCTGGAATCACTGACTACACCTTGGCAGTAGACTGGGACAGTATTTAAAGGATCTAACTCTATACTAACTATAGGATCCTCCTAAACAGCTGGAATCACTGACTACACCTTGGCAGTAGACTGGGACAGTATTTAAAGGATCTAACTCTATACTAACTATAGGATCCTCCTAAACAGCTGGAATCACTGACTACACCTTGGCAGTAGACTGGGACAGTATTTAAAGGATCTAACTCTATACTAACTATAGGATCCTCCTAAACAGCTGGAATCACTGACTACACCTTGGCAGTAGACTGGGACAGTATTTAAAGGATCTAACTCTATACTAACTATAGGATCCTCCTAAACAGCTGGAATCACTGACTACACCTTGGCAGTAGACTGGGACAGTATTTAAAGGATCTAACTCTATACTAACTATAGGATCCTCCTAAACAGCTGGAATCACTGACTACACCTTGGCAGTAGACTGGGACAGTATTTAAAGGATCTAACTCTATACTAACTATAGGATCCTCCTAAACAGCTGGAATCACTGACTACACCTTGGCAGTAGACTGGGACAGTATTTAAAGGATCTAACTCTATACTAACTATAGGATCCTCCTAAACAGCTGGAATCACTGACTACACCTTGGCAGTAGACTGGGACAGTATTTAAAGGATCTAACTCTATACTAACTATAGGATCCTCCTAAACAGCTGGAATCACTGACTACACCTTGGCAGTAGACTGGGACAGTATTTAAAGGATCTAACTCTATACTAACTATAGGATCCTCCTAAACAGCTGGAATCACTGACTACACCTTGGCAGGAGACTGGGACAGTATTTAAAGGATCTAACTCTATACTAACTATAGGATCCTCCTAAACAGCTGGAATCACTGACTACACCTTGGCAGTAGACTGGGACAGTATTTAAAGGATCTAACTCTATACTAACTATAGGATCCTCCTAAACAGCTGGAATCACTGACTACACCTTGGCAGTAGACTGGGACAGTATTTAAAGGATCTAACTCTATACTAACTATAGGATCCTCCTAAACAGCTGGAATCACTGACTACACCTTGGCAGGAGACTGGGACAGTATTTAAAGGATCTAACTCTATACTAACTATAGGATCCTCCTAAACAGCTGGAATCACTGACTACACCTTGGCAGTAGACTGGGACAGTATTTAAAGGATCTAACTCTATACTAACTATAGGATCCTCCTAAACAGCTGGAATCACTGACTACACCTTGGCAGGAGACTGGGACAGTATTTAAAGGATCTAACTCTATACTAACTATAGGATCCTCCTAAACAGCTGGAATCACTGACTACACCTTGGCAGTAGACTGGGACAGTATTTAAAGGATCTAACTCTATACTAACTATAGGATCCTCCTAAACAGCTGGAATCACTGACTACACCTTGGCAGTAGACTGGGACAGTATTTAAAGGATCTAACTCTATACTAACTATAGGATCCTCCTAAACAGCTGGAATCACTGACTACACCTTGGCAGTAGACTGGGACAGTATTTAAAGGATCTAACTCTATACTAACTATAGGATCCTCCTAAACAGCTGGAATCACTGACTACACCTTGGCAGTAGACTGGGACAGTATTTAAAGGATCTAACTCTATACTAACTATAGGATCCTCCTAAACAGCTGGAATCACTGACTACACCTTGGCAGTAGACTGGGACAGTATTTAAAGGATCTAACTCTATACTAACTATAGGATCCTCCTAAACAGCTGGAATCACTGACTACACCTTGGCAGTAGACTGGGACAGTATTTAAAGGATCTAACTCTATACTAACTATAGGATCCTCCTAAACAGCTGGAATCACTGACTACACCTTGGCAGTAGACTGGGACAGTATTTAAAGGATCTAACTCTATACTAACTATAGGATCCTCCTAAACAGCTGGAATCACTGACTACACCTTGGCAGGAGACTGGGACAGTATTTAAAGGATCTAACTCTATACTAACTATAGGATCCTCCTAAACAGCTGGAATCACTGACTACACCTTGGCAGGAGACTGGGACAGTATTTAAAGGATCTAACTCTATACTAACTATAGGATCCTCCTAAACAGCTGGAATCACTGACTACACCTTGGCAGTAGACTGGGACAGTATTTAAAGGATCTAACTCTATACTAACTATAGGATCCTCCTAAACAGCTGGAATCACTGACTACACCTTGGCAGTAGACTGGGACAGTATTTAAAGGATCTAACTCTATACTAACTATAGGATCCTCCTAAACAGCTGGAATCACTGACTACACCTTGGCAGTAGACTGGGACAGTATTTAAAGGATCTAACTCTATACTAACTATAGGATCCTCCTAAACAGCTGGAATCACTGACTACACCTTGGCAGTAGACTGGGACAGTATTTAAAGGATCTAACTCTATACTAACTATAGGATCCTCCTAAACAGCTGGAATCACTGACTACACCTTGGCAGTAGACTGGGACAGTATTTAAAGGATCTAACTCTATACTAACTATAGGATCCTCCTAAACAGCTGGAATCACTGACTACACCTTGGCAGGAGACTGGGACAGTATTTAAAGGATCTAACTCTATACTAACTATAGGATCCTCCTAAACAGCTGGAATCACTGACTACACCTTGGCAGTAGACTGGGACAGTATTTAAAGGATCTAACTCTATACTAACTATAGGATCCTCCTAAACAGCTGGAATCACTGACTACACCTTGGCAGTAGACTGGGACAGTATTTAAAGGATCTAACTCTATACTAACTATAGGATCCTCCTAAACAGCTGGAATCACTGACTACACCTTGGCAGTAGACTGGGACAGTATTTAAAGGATCTAACTCTATACTAACTATAGGATCCTCCTAAACAGCTGGAATCACTGACTACACCTTGGCAGGAGACTGGGACAGTATTTTAAGGAAGTTGAGATCCTCCTAATCAACTGTGTCCCCTCCCCAGGGCTCCAGATGGACCCTCCAGGCCACCACCATGGACGGAAACTTTGTAAGTGTTTTTCAACCCTCACAAACAACAATGACATAATACTAGTGATCAATTCTATTTGAATTCAATATTAAAGACACCCAAAGACACATTTAACTGAATTAAAGACACCCAAGGAAACGCTTAAATAACTGCTGTTTCTCCTCTGCAGGGAATTCTCATTGTGCAGCCAGATCAGATGCAGGTGAGCCACGTCCCCTAGCTCTATATGATAACTCTCTATACTAACTATACTAACTCTCTATACTAACTATACTAACTATACTAACTCTCTATACTAACTATAATAACTCTCTATAATAACTATACTGACTCTCTATACTAACTATACTAACTATCTATACTAACTATACTAACTCTCTATACTAACTATACTAACTCTCTATACTAACTATACTAACTCTCTATACTAACTATACTAACTCTCTATACTAACTATACTAACTCTCTATACTAACTATACTAACTCTCTATACTAACTATACTAACTATCTATACTAACTATACTAACTCTATATACTAACTATACTAACTCTCTATACTAACTATACTAACTCTCTATACTAACTATACTAACTCTCTATACTAACTATACTAACTCTCTATACTAACTATACTAACTCTCTATACTAACTATACTAACTCTCTATACTAACTATACTAACTCTCTATACTAACTATACTAACTCTCTATACTAACTATACTAACTCTCTATACTAACTATACTAACTCTCTATACTAACTATACTAACTCTATACTAACTCTCTATACTAACTATACTAACTCTCTATACTAACTATACTAACTCTCTATACTAACTATACTAACTCTCTATACTAACTATACTAACTATACTAACTCTCTATACTAACTATACTAACTCTCTATACTAACTATACTAACTCTCTATACTAACTATACTAACTCTATATACTAACTATACTAACTCTCTATACTAACTATACTAACTCTCTATACTAACTATACTAACTCTCTATACTAACTATAATAACTCTCTATACTAACTATACTAACTCTATATACTAACTATACTAACTCTATATACTATATACTAACTCTATATACTATATACTAACTCTCTATACTAACTATACTAACTCTATATACTATATACTAACTCTCTATACTAACTATACTAACTCTCTATACTAACTATACTAACTCTCTATACTAACTATACTAACTCTCTATACTAACTATACTAACTCTATATACTATATACTAACTCTCTATACTAACTATACTAACTCTCTATACTAACTATACTAACTCTATAAACTATATACTAACTCTCTATACTAACTATACTAACTCTATACTAACTATATACTAACTCTATAAACTATATACTAACTCTCTATACTAACTATACTAACTCTCTATACTAACTATACTAACTCTCTATACTAACTATACTAACTCTATATACTATATACTAACTCTATAAAATATATACTAACTCTATAAACTATATACTAACTCTATATACTATATACTAACTCTCTATACTAACTATACTAACTCTCTATACTAACTATACTAACTCTATATACTATATACTAACTCTCTATACTAACTATACTAACTCTCTATACTAACTATACTAACTCTATAAACTATATACTAACTCTATAAACTATATACTAACTCTCTATACTAACTATACTAACTCTATATACTATATACTAACTCTATAAACTATATACTAACTCTATAAACTATATACTAACTCTATAAACTATATACTAACTCTATAAACTATATACTAACTCTCTATACTAACTATACTAACTCTATATACTATATACTAACTCTCTATACTAACTATACTAACTCTATAAACTATATACTAACTCTATATACTATATACTAACTCTCTATACTAACTATACTAACTCTATAAACTATATACTAACTCTATATACTATATACTAACTCTCTATACTAACTATACTAACTCTATAAACTATATACTAACTCTATAAACTATATACTAACTCTCTATACTAACTATACTAACTCTCTATACTAACTATACTAACTCTCTATACTAACTATACTAACTCTCTATACTAACTATACTAACTCTATACTATATACTAACTCTCTATACTAACTATACTAACTCTATAAACTATATACTAACTCTCTATACTAACTATACTAACTCTATATACTATATACTAACTCTCTATACTAACTATACTAACTCTATACTAACTATACTAACTCTATATACTATATACTAACTCTCTATACTAACTATACTAACTCTCTATACTAACTATACTAACTCTATAAACTATATACTAACTCTATATACTATATACTAACTCTCTATACTAACTATATACTAACTCTATATACTATATACTAACTCTATAAACTATATACTAACTCTATAAACTATATACTAACTCTATATACTATATACTAACTCTATAAACTATATACTAACTCTATACTAACTATACTAACTCTATAAACTATATACTAACTCTCTATACTAACTATACTAACTCTATAAACTATATACTAACTCTCTATACTATATACTAACTCTATAAACTATATACTAACTCTATATACTATATACTAACTCTCTATACTAATATACTAACTCTATATACTATATACTAACTCTCTATACTAACTATACTAACTCTATAAACTATATACTAACTCTCTATACTAACTATACTAACTCTATAAACTATATACTAACTCTCTATACTATATACTAACTCTATAAACTATATACTAACTCTCTATACTAACTATACTAACTCTCTATACTAACTATACTAACTCTATAAACTATATACTAACTCTCTATACTAACTATACTAACTCTATAAACTATATACTAACTCTCTATACTAACTATACTAACTCTATATACTATATACTAACTCTCTATACTATATACTAACTCTATAAACTATATACTAACTCTATATACTATATACTAACTCTCTATACTATATACTAACTCTATATACTATATACTAACTCTCTATACTAACTATACTAACTCTATATACTATATACTAACTCTATAAACTATATACTAACTCTCTATACTAACTATAATAACTCTCTATACTAACTATACTAACTCTATATACTATATACTAACTCTATATACTATATACTAACTCTCTATACTAACTATACTAACTCTATAAACTATATACTAACTCTCTATACTAACTATAATAACTCTCTATACTAACTATACTAACTCTATATACTATATACTAACTCTCTATACTATATACTAACTCTATAAACTATATACTAACTCTCTATACTAACTATACTAACTCTATAAACTATATACTAACTCTATAAACTATATACTAACTCTATATACTATATACTAACTCTATAAACGATATACTAACTCTCTATACTAACTATACTAACTCTATAAACTATATACTAACTCTATAAACTATATACTAACTCTATAAACTATATACTAACTCTATATACTATATACTAACTCTATAAACGATATACTAACTCTATATACTATATACTAACTCTCTATACTAACTATACTAACTATTTACTAACTCTATAAACTATATACTAACTATCTATACTAACTATACTAACTCTATAAACTATATACTAACTCTATATACTAACTATACTAACTCTATACTATAAACTACAGTACCAGTCAAAAGTTTGGACACACCTAGTCATCCAAGTTTTTCTTTATTTTTACTATTTTTTACATTGTAGAATAATAGTGAAGACATCAAAACTATGAAATAACACATACGGAATCATGTAGTAACCAAAAAAGTGTTAAACAAATCAAAATATATTTTATATTTTATATTCTTCAAATAGCCACCCTTTGCCTTGATGACAGCTTTGCACACTCTTGGCATTCTCTCAACCAGCTTCATGAGGAATTGCTTTTCCAACAGTCTTGAAAGAGTTCCCACATATGCTGAGCACTTGTTGGCTGCTTTTCCTTCACTCTGCGGTCAAACTCATCCCAAACCATCGCAATTGGGTTGAGGTCGGGGGATTGTGGAGGTCAGGTCATCTGATGCAGCACTCCATCACTCTCCTTGGTCAAATAGCCCTTACACAGCCTGGAGGTGTGTTTTGGGTCATTGTCCTGTTGAAAAACTAATGATAGTCCCACTAAGCCCAAACCAGATGGGATGGCGTATCGCTGCAGAATGCTGTGGTAGCCATGCTGGTTAAGTGTGCCTTGAATTCTAAATAAATCACTGACAGTGTCACCAGCAAAGCACCCCCACACCGTCACACCTCCTCCTCCATGCTTCACGGTGGGAACCACACATGTGGAGATCATCCATTCACCTACTCTGCGTCTCACAAAGACACGGCGGTTGGAACCAAAAATCTCCAATTTGTACTCATCAGACCAAAGGACAGATTTCCACTGGTCTAATGTCCATTGCTTGTGTTTCTTGGCCCAAGCAAGTCTCTTCGTCTTATTGGTGTCCTTTAGTAGTGGTTTCTTTGCAGCAATTCGACCGTGAAGGCCTGATTCACGCAGTCTCCTCTGAACAGTTGATGTTGAGATGTGTCTGTTACTTGAACTCTGTGAAGCATTTATTTGGGCTGCAATCTGAGGTGTAGTTAACTCTAATGAACTTATCCTCTGCAGCAGAGGTAACTCTGGGTCTTCCTTTCCTGTGGCGGTCTTCATGAGAGCCAGTTTCATCATAACGCTTGATGGTTTTTCCGACTGCACTTGAAGAAACTTTCAAAGTTCTTGACATTTTCCAGATTGACTGTCCTTCATGTCTTAAAGTAATGATGGACTGTCGTTTCCCTTTGCTTATTTGAGCTGTTCTTGCCATAATATGGACTTGGTCTTTTACCAAATAGGGCTATCTTCTGTATACCACCCCTACCTTGTCACAACACAACTGATTGGCTCAAACGCATTAAGAAGGAAAGAAATTCCACAAATTAACTTTTAACAAGGCACACCTGTTAATTGAAATGCATTCCAGGTGACTACCTCATGAAGCTGGTTGAGAGAATGCCAAGAGTGTGCAAAGCTGTCATCAAGGCAAAGGGTGACTACTTTGAAGAATCTCAAATATAAAATATATTTTTGTGGTATCTGGCCAATATACCACTGCTAAGGACTAAATCTGCTTTGCATCGTGCATTAGAACAGCCCTTAGCCGGGGTATATTGGCCAATATACCACACCCCCTCAGGCCTTATAGTTTAAATATACCACACCCCCTCAGAACGTATTGTTTAAATATACCACACCCCCTCAGAACTTATTGTTTAAATATACCACACCCCCTCGGGCCTTATAGTTTAAATATACCACACCCCCTCAGAACTTATTGTTTAAATATATACACTGCTCAAAAAAATAAAGGGAACACTAAAATAACACATCCTAGATCTGAATGAATGAAATAATCTTATTAAATAGTTTTTTCTTTACATAGTTGAATGTGCTGACAACAAAATCACACAAAAATTATCAATGGAAATCAAATGTATCAACCCATGGAGGTCTGGATTTGGAGTCACACTCAAAATTAAAGTGGAAAACCACACTACAGGCTGATCCAACTTTGATGTAACGTCCTTAAAACAAGTCAAAATGAGGCTCAGTAGTGTGTGTGGCCTCCACATGCCTGTATGACCTCCCTACAACGCCTGGGCATGCTCCTGATGAGGTGGCGGATGGTCTCCTGAGGGATCTCCTCCCAGACCTGGACTAAAGCATCCGCCAACTCCTGGACAGTCTGTGGTGCAACGTGGCGTTGGTGGATGGAGCGAGACATGATGTCCCAGATGTGCTCAATTGGATTCAGGTCTGGGGAACGGGCGGGCCAGTCCATAGCATCAATGCCTTCCTCTTGCAGGAACTGCTGACACACTCCAGCCACATGAGGTCTAGCATTGTCTTGCATTAGGAGGAACCCAGGGCCAACCGCACCAGCATATGGTCTCACAAGGGGTCTGAGGATCTCATCTCGGTACCTAATGGCAGTCAGGCTACCTCTGGCGAGCACATGGAGGGCTGTGCGGCCCCCCAAAGAAATACCACCCCACACCATGACTGACCCACCGCCAAACCGGTCATGCTGGAGGATGTTGCAGGCAGCAGAACGTTCTCCACGGCGTCTCCAGACTCTGTCACGTCTGTCACATGTGCTCAGTGTGAACCTGCTTTCATCTGTGAAGAGCACAGGGCGCCAGTGGCGAATTTGCCAATCTTGGTGTTCTCTGGCAAATGCCAAACGTCCTGCACGGTGTTGGGCTGTAAGCACAACCCCCCACCTGTGGACGTCGGGCCCTCATACCACCCTCATGGAGTCTGTTTCTGACCGTTTGAGCAGACACATGCACATTTGTGGCCTCCTGGAGGTCATTTTGCAGGGCTCTGGCAGTGCTCCTCCTGCTCCTCCTTGCACAAATGCGGAGGTAGCGGTCCTGCTGCTGGGTTGTTGCCCTCCTACGGCCTCCTCCACGTCTCCTGATGTACTGGCCTGTCTCCTGGTAGCGCCTCCATGCTCTGGACACTACGCTGACAGACACAGCAAACCTTCTTGCCACAGCTCGCATTGATGTGCCATCCTGGATGAGCTGCACTACCTGAGCCACTTGTGTGGTAGACTCCGTCTCATGCTACCACTAGAGTGAAAGCACCGCCAGCATTCAAAAGTGACCAAAACATCAGCCAGGAAGCATAGGAACTGAGAAGTGGTCTGTGGTCACCACCTGCAGAACCACTCCTTTATTGGGGGTGTCTTGCTAATTGCCTATAATTTCCACCTGTTGTCTATTCCATTTGCACAACTTTTTTATTGTCAATCAGTGTTGCTTCCTAAGTGGACAGTTTGATTTCACAGAAGTGTGATTGACTTGGAGTTACATTGTGTTGTTTAAGTGTTCCCTTTATTTTTTTGAGCAGTGTACAATAATTTGTAGCTGTGACATGCTCTTACCATGTACTGCTTCCTCCGTCTCCTCTCTGTCTCTGTCAGACTGTCAACCCCATCCTGATCTTGGCCCTGGTTCCCATCGTGGACAGCGTGCTCTACCCTCTCATAGAGAAATGCCACCTGAACTTCACGTGAGTTGTGCTCCCTGCAGTATCATACAGCCACACACACTGGGCTTCAGGTTGTACAACTGATGCTTCTGATACAACACATGTTCTGCCTCACTTTGT
Source organism: Coregonus clupeaformis (assembly GCF_020615455.1). Classification (NCBI taxonomy): domain Eukaryota; kingdom Metazoa; phylum Chordata; class Actinopteri; order Salmoniformes; family Salmonidae; genus Coregonus; species Coregonus clupeaformis. The sequence continues at coordinate 94,859 of NW_025533843.1, forward strand.
CCGCACAAACATGTTAACACAAGCAGTGTGTGTGTGTCTGTGTGTGTGTGTGTGTGTGTGTCTGTGTCTGTGTGTGTGTCTGTGTGTGTGTGTGTGTGTGTGTGTGTGTGTGTGTGTGTGTGTGTGTGTGTGTGTGTGTGTCTGTGTCTGTGTGTGTGTGTGTGTGTGTGTGTGTGTGTGTGTGTGTGTCTGTGTGTGTGTGTGTGTGTGTCTGTGTGTGTGTGTGTGTGTGTGTGTCTGTGTCTGTGTCTGTGTGTGTGTGTCTGTGTGTGTGTGTGTGTGTCTGTGTCTGTGTGTGTGTGTGTGTGTGTGTGTGTGTGTGTGTGTGTGTGTGTGTGTGTGTGTGTGTGTGTGTGTGTGTGTGTGTGTCTGTGTGTGTGTGTGGTGCTGTGTGTGTGCTGTGTGTGTGTGTGTGTGTGTGTGTGTGTGTGTGTGTGTGTGTGTGTGTGTGTGTGTGTGTGTGTGTGTGTGTGTGTGTGTGTGTGTGTAGGCCTCTAAAGAGGATGACCGTGGGGATGCTGATGGCTGCGTTGGCTTTTGTAGCCGCTGCCCTGCTGCAGTTACAGATTGATGTGAGTACACACACACACACACACACACACACACACACACACACACACACACACACACACACACACACACACACACACACACACACACACACACACACACACACACACAGACACACACACACACACACACCAGACACACAGACACACACACACACACACACACACACACACACACACACACAGACACACACACACACACACACACACACACAGACACACACACACAGCACACACACACACACACACACAGACACAGACACACACACACACACACACACAGACACACAGACACACACACACACACAGACACACACACACACACAGACACACACACACACACACACACACACACACACACACACACACACACACACACAGACACACACAGACACACACACACACACACACACACACACACACACAGACACACACACACACACACAGTGAGAAACCAAAGGAGAGTGAAAGGGAGAGCTAAGGTTTTGTTTTAATTGAGATGTTGTGTTCTTGCAGCAAACCCTTCCCAAGCTGCCCTCAGGTGTGGCAGGCCAGGTGAAGTTCCTGAATCTCAACAACGCCCCGCTGACTGTTACTATTGACGGGACAACTGATTTCTCTGTACCTGCTCACCAGGCAAGTCATTTAGCCTCTACTCTCATATCAAGTGCTGCCCAAAAACTATTCTGTACTGTCATTGAAGACACATTCTGATCATGATCCTCCCTGCTTCCTTCAGGTGAATTCTGGGGACTATTTGACGTTTGACAAACCAGTCAAAGTCATGTTCAACAAGAACGCGTCAGCGACGTATGAACTTCTCTTAAAGTCTCAGACCCGACACACAGCCCTGGTTTCTCCAACCCTGGATCTGGACGTGGTGAGTTTTCTACCATATTTACTTCTAATGTCTGATGAAATGAATCTACAGAACAGAGCTTGGTACATAGTCATTGGATCTGCCACTCTAGTCTTGGTCTGAGTTGATCTGCCACTCTAGTCTTGGTCTGAGTTGATCTGCCACTCTAGTCTTGGTCTGAGTTGATCTACCACTCTAGTCTCAGTCCAAGACTCAGTCTATCAGCCACTATACATGTTGTTGATATCAGTCTATCAGCCACTATACATGTTGTTGATATCAGTCTATCAGCCACTGTACATGTTGTTGATATCAGTCTATCAGCCACTATACATGTTGTTGATATCAGTCTATCAGCCACTATATATGTTGTTGATATCAGTCTATCAGCCACTATACATGTTGTTGATATCAGTCTATCAGCCACTATACATGTTGTTGATATCAGTCTATCAGCCACTATACATGTTGTTGATATCAGTCTATCAGCCACTGTACATGTTGTTGATATCAGTCTATCAGCCACTATACATGTTGTTGATATCAGTCTATCAGCCACTATACATGTTGTTGATATCAGTCTATCAGCCACTATACATGTTGTTGATATCAGTCTATCAGCCACTATACATGTTGTTGATATCAGTCTATCAGCCACTATACATGTTGTTGATATCAGTCTATCAGCCACTGTACATGTTGTTGATATCAGTCTATCAGCCACTATACATGTTGTTGATATCAGTCTATCAGCCACTATACATGTTGTTGATATCAGTCTATCAGCCACTATACATGTTGTTGATATCAGTCTATCAGCCACTATACATGTTGTTGATATCAGTCTATCAGCCACTATACATGTTGTTGATATCAGTCTATCAGCCACTATACATGTTGTTGATATCAGTCTATCAGCCACTATACATGTTGTTGATATCAGTCTATCAGCCACTATACATGTTGTTGATATCAGTCTATCAGCCACTATACATGTTGTTGATATCAGTCTATCAGCCACTATACATGTTGTTGATATCAGTCTATCAGCCACTATACATGTTGTTGATATCAGTCTATCAGCCACTATACATGTTGTTGATATCAGTCTATCAGCCACTGTACATGTTGTTGATATCAGTCTATCAGCCACTATACATGTTGTTGATATCAGCCACTGTACATGTTGTTGATATCAGTCTATCAGCCACTATGTCTGTTGTTGATATCAGTCTATCAGCCACTAAGGAATGTAACATCCCCTCCTGTTTCCTTCTTGTCTTCTTCTCTCTTCAGGTTTACGACTTGAGCAAGAAGCCAGATGAGGGCCTAAACGCCATCAGGTCAGTTACAACAGACCCAGTAGTGGTTAGGGTCAGGACCCCGAGTGTTACCAACAGTCCCAGTAGTGGTTAGGGTCAGGACCCCGAGTGTTACCAACAGACCCAGTAGTGGTTAGGGTCAGGACCCCGAGTGTTACCAACAGTCCCAGTAGTGGTTGGGGTCAGGACCCTGAGTGTTACCAACAGTCCCAGTAGTGGTTAGGGTCAGGACCCCGAGTGTTACCAACAGTCCCAGTAGTGGTTGGGGTCAGGACCCCGAGTGTTACCAACAGTCCCAGTAGTGGTTAGGGTCAGGACCCCGAGTGTTACCAACAGTCCCAGTAGTGGTTAGGGTCAGGACCCCGAGTGTTACCAACAGTCCCAGTAGTAGTTAGGGTCAGGACCCCGAGTGTTACCAACAGTCCCAGTAGTTGTTAGGGTCAGGACCCTGAGTGTTCCCAACAGTCCCAGTAGTGGTTAGGGTCAGGACCCCGAGTGTTACCAACAGTCCCCGTAGTGGTTAGGGTCAGGACCCCGAGTGTTACCAACAGTCCCCGTAGTGGTTAGGGTCAGGACCCCGAGTGTTACCAACAGTCCCAGTAGTGGTTAGGGTCAGGACCCCGAGTGTTACCAACAGTCCTAGTAGTGGTTAGGGTCAGGACCCCGAGTGTTACCAACAGTCCCAGTAGTGGTTAGGGTCAGGACCCTGAGTGTTACCAACAGTCCCAGTAGTTGTTAGGGTCAGGACCCTGAGTGTTCCCAACAGTCCCAGTAGTGGTTAGGGTCAGGACCCCGAGTGTTACCAACAATCCCCGTAGTGGTTAGGGTCAGGACCCCGAGTGTTACCAACAGTCCCCGTAGTGGTTAGGGTCAGGACCCCGAGTGTTACCAACAGTCCCAGTAGTGGTTAGGGTCATGACCCTGAGTGTTACCAACAGTCCCCGTAGTGGTTAGGGTCAGGACCCCGAGTGTTACCAACAGTCCCAGTAGTGGTTAGGGTCAGGACCCTGAGTGTTACCAACAGTCCCAGTAGTGGTTAGGGTCAGGACCCCGAGTGTTACCAACAGTCCCAGTAGTGGTTAGGGTCAGGACCCCGAGTGTTACCAACAGTCCCAGTAGTGGTTAGGGTCAGGACCCCGAGTGTTACCAACAGTCCCAGTAGTGGTTGGGGTCAGGACCCCGAGTGTTACCAACAGTCCCAGTAGTGGTTGGGGTCAGGACCCCGAGTGTTACCAACAGTCCCAGTAGTGGTTAGGGTCAGGACCCCGAGTGTTACCAACAGTCCCAGTAGTGGTTAGGGTCAGGACCCCGAGTGTTACCAACAGTCCCAGTAGTGGTTAGGGTCAGGACCCCGAGTGTTACCAACAGTCCCAGTAGTGGTTAGGGTCAGGACCCCGAGTGTTACCAACAGTCCCAGTAGTGGTTGGGGTCAGGACCCTGAGTGTTACCAACAGTCCCAGTAGTGGTTAGGGTCAGGACCCCGAGTGTTACCAACAGTCCCAGTAGTGGTTAGGGTCAGGACCCCGAGTGTTACCAACAGTCCCAGTAGTGGTTGGGGTCAGGACCCCGAGTGTTACCAACAGTCCCAGTAGTGGTTAGGGTCAGGACCCCGAGTGTTACCAACAGTCCCAGTAGTGGTTAGGGTCAGGACCCTGAGTGTTACCAACAGTCCCAGTAGTGGTTAGGGTCAGAACCCCGAGTGTTACCAACAGTCCCAGTAGTGGTTAGGGTCAGGACCCCGAGTGTTACCAACAGTCCCAGTAGTGGTTGGGGTCAGGACCCTGAGTGTTACCAACAGTCCCAGTAGTGGTTAGGGTCAGGACCCCGAGTGTTACCAACAGTCCCAGTAGTGGTTAGGGTCAGGACCCCGAGTGTTACCAACAGTCCCAGTAGTGGTTGGGGTCAGGGGTCTACTCCAAAGCAGGGTCAATGAGTTATCCAGCTAAAGTGTTCCTGGCCTGTTGTTCTCCTCTTCCATGTTGTAGATTTGTGAATGGTTTGGGCAGTGCCTTGAACGTTACGCTGGGAGTCGGTGACGTCGCTCCTCTGTCTGTCTCCAACTACAGTCTGGTTCCACAGGGAAAGTGAGTGGCTTTCTGCTTTATAATTATTTATATCAACACACATTCATACTGTACAGCTGAGAGAGAGAGAGAGAGAGAGAGAGAGAGAGAGAGAGAGAGAGAGAGAGAGCTTTAGTGAGTGTGTTCTGATTGGTTGTTGTGTCTCAGGGCAGGGTTTACCATCATGGACCGTGCTGGTGCATCATGTCTGTACTCTAAAGAGCTGGGCTTTGGCAGCGCCTTCACCCTCGTCATACCGTCCACATTCGACATCGTCAGCCCTGATGTAAGTCCTCTAACCTTTAACCCCTGACACCTAACCACCCTAGCAATGTGCTGTGTGTGATTGCGTTGTTGAAGGCCCATGTTGAGCTGTTTGGCAGGGTTTTAAAGCATGTTTTTTTCTGTTGTTTGCCGTGTGTCCACTGTGTAGTAACGGTGATGAATGTGTTGATTACTGTGTCCAGTGTTGGCAGGCCATCCAGGTGATAGAAGACATCAAGCCCAACACCATCCACATGGGCTGGCAGATCCCTCAGTACTTCCTCATGACAGCTGGAGAGGTGGTGTTCTCTGTGACTGGCCTGGAGTTCTCCTACTCACAGGTAGGGGGCGACACTCTGTCCTCTCTCACCCGTCACACTAGCCTTTAACTTCTCTTTCATCCAAACATAGCTCAACTAAGATCTGTTTCTTTTGTCAATTAAAGTTTAAATTCTCATCTCAACCCCAAAATCTTGTGCACACCTCTTCTTGTTCCGCAGGCGCCTAGCAACATGAAGTCGGTACTGCAGGCTGGTTGGCTGTTCACCGTCGCCGTGGGCAACATCATAGTGCTGATTGTGGCCGAGGCAGCACAGCTCCCAGATCAGGTTACTACATCTCTTCTAACCTCTAGAACCCTATACAACCCCCTAAACAATACTGACCACTGTACCGAGGTCAGATTTGGCCTAAGTTCATTGATATCTAAACCCTGGGGTCTGTGTGTTCCAGTGGACAGAGTACTGATATTAACCCCTGTGTCTTCCAGTGGACAGAGTACTGATATTAACCCCTGTGTCTTCCAGTGGACAGAGTACTGATATTAACCCCTGTGTGTTCCAGTGGACAGAGTACTGATATTAACCCCTGTGTCTTCCAGTGGACAGAGTACTGATATTAACCCCTGTGTGTTCCAGTGGACAGAGTACTGATATTAACCCCTGTGTGTTCCAGTGGGCAGAGTACTGATATTAACCCCTGTGTCTTCCAGTGGGCAGAGTACTGATATTAACCCCTGTGTCTTCCAGTGGACAGAGTACTGATATTAACCCCTGTGTCTTCCAGTGGACAGAGTACTGATATTAACCCCTGTGTGTTCCAGTGGACAGAGTACTGATATTAACCCCTGTGTCTTCCAGTGGACAGAGTACTGATATTAACCCCTGTGTCTTCCAGTGGACAGAGTACTGATATTAACCCCTGTGTGTTCCAGTGGACAGAGTACTGATATTAACCCCTGTGTCTTCCAGTGGACAGAGTACTGATATTAACCCCTGTGTGTTCCAGTGGACAGAGTACTGATATTAACCCCTGTGTCTTCCAGTGGACAGAGTACTGATATTAACCCCTGTGTGTTCCAGTGGACAGAGTACTGATATGAACCCCTGTGTCTTCCAGTGGACAGAGTACTGATATTAACCCCTGTGTCTTCCAGTGGACAGAGTACTGATATTAACCCCTGTGTGTTCCAGTGGACAGAGTACTGATATTAACCCCTGTGTCTTCCAGTGGACAGAGTACTGATATGAACCCCTGTGTCTTCCAGTGGACAGAGTACTGATATTAACCCCTGTGTCTTCCAGTGGACAGAGTACTGATATTAACCCCTGTGTCTTCCAGTGGACAGAGTACTGATATTAACCCCTGTGTGTTCCAGTGGACAGAGTACTGATATTAACCCCTGTGTGTTCCAGTGGACAGAGTACTGATATTAACCCCTGTGTCTTCCAGTGGACAGAGTACTGATATTAACCCCTGTGTCTTCCAGTGGACAGAGTACTGATTTTAACCCCTGTGTGTTCCAGTGGGCAGAGTACTGATATTAACCCCTGTGTCTTCCAGTGGACAGAGTACTGATATTAACCCCTGTGTCTTCCAGTGGACAGAGTACTGATTTTAACCCCTGTGTGTTCCAGTGGGCAGAGTACTGATATGAACCCCTGTGTCTTCCCGTGGACAGGGTACTGATTTTAACCCCTGTGTCTTCCAGTGGACAGAGTACTGATATTAACCCCTGTGTGTTCCAGTGGGCAGAGTACTGATATTAACCCCTGTGTCTTCCCGTGGACAGGGTACTGATTTTAACCCCTGTGTCTTCCAGTGGACAGAGTACTGATTTTAACCCCTGTGTGTTCCAGTGGGCAGAGTACATCCTGTTTGCCTCTCTCCTTGTGGCGGTGTGTATTGTGTTCGCCGTCATGTCCTACTTCTACACCTACACTGACCCAGCGGAGATCGAGGCCAAGTTCAGCCAGCTGCAACACGAGCCAGAGGAGAAGAAGAAGAGAGATAGCGTTAAGATGGAGAGTAAAGACTCAGACTGCAGCAACAGCAGCAAGGCTTCTGACAACAACAAGAGCTATTCTGTTGATGAGCAACACAACCAAGAAGTTAAACAGAGCAAGATGTAAAACTCCCCGTTCACACCACCTCCTCCTCCACTTCCTCCTCCTGAACCAATCAGAGAACAGGTCTCGGAGAGAGAACCATTGGAACTTAATCTTATAAACATTTTGTAGTAGTTCTTCATCAAAACATTAATCCTTCGATACAGCTTTTTGGGTAAATTTGTACTTTGATATTGTAAATAATTTAATTTTGCACCATGTAGCAAAAGCAACATTGCTTTTCTTTTTGTTTCATCATATTTTATTAGAAAGAGGACATACTGTATGAATAACCATTCCAGCATTTGTATTAATTTCACAGTACAGTGTTGTATGTACTGGATATATTGTTGTTTTGGGTTTGATGTTGCCATAGACTCTTGGTATTAATTCCACACCAAGTGAGTCCCTGGCAGTCAAGTGCTTCAATAAAGAGGATGAGTCTTACTTTGTGTCGTGAAATGCTTAGCCGGGGGTAAGGTAATCACTAGCCGGGGGTAAGGTAATCACTAGCCGGGGGTACGGTAATCACTAGCCGGGGGTAAGGTAATCATTAGCCGGGGGTAAGGTAATCACTAGCCGGGGGTACGGTAATCACTAGCCGGGGGTAAGGTAATCACTAGCCGGGGGTACGGTAATCACTAGCCGGGGGTAAGGTAATCACTAGCCGGGGTACGGTAATCACTAGCCGGGGTACGGTAATCACTAGTCGGGGTACGGTAATCACTAGCCGGGGTAAGGTAATCGCTAGCCGGGGTACGGTAATCGCTAGCCGGGGGTACGGTAATCACTACCCGGGGTAAGGTAATCACTAGCCGGGGGTAAGGTAATCACTAGCCGGGGGTAAGGTAATCACTAGCCGGGGTAAGGTAATCACTAGCCGGGGGTAAGGTAATCACTAGCCGGGGGTACGGTAATCACTAGCCGGGGGTAAGGTAATCACTAGCCGGGGGTAAGGTAATCACTAGCCGGGGGTAAGGTAATCACTAGCCGGGGGTAAGGTAATCACTAGCCGGGGGTAAGGTAATCATTAGTCCAAACCGTAGCAGACCGCTGCGTTTTTGGAACGAAAATTAGAGTTTTTATTGGACAAATTCAGATAGCTCTATTCCAGTTTAGTTAGGTTCCTGGGGGCGTAATTCCAACCCGAGTTCAGTGCCTGTAAATGGAACGTATTTCCCTTTTGATGGACTTTCCTCTCTACGTATCAGACCTTGAACTGAAGCATTACAACAGCACTATAACCTGCTATTCATTAGAGGTGGAGATCTAATAAATGAAGGTGTGGAGGAGGTGTGTCTACAGATACACTGTATTAATGAAGGTGTGGTGGAGGTGTGTCTACAGATACACTGTATTAATGAAGGTGTGGTGGAGGTGTGTCTACAGATACACTGTATTAATGAAGGTGTGGTGGAGGTGTATCTGCATCGCAGTGCTAGCTGTGCCACTAGAGATCCTGGTTCGAATCCAGGCTCTGTCGTAGCCGGCCGCGACCGGGAGACCCATGGGGCGGCGCACAATTGGCCCAGCGTCGTCCAGGGTAGGGGAGGGAATGGCCGGCAGGGATGTAGCTCAGTTGGTAGAGCATGGCGTTTGCAACGCCAGGGTTGTGGGTTCGATTCCCACGGGGGGCCAGTATGAAAAAATTAATAAAATCATGTATGCACTCACTAACTGTAAGTCGCTCTGGATAAGAGCGTCTGCTAAATGACTAAAATGTAAATGTGTGTCTACAGATTCTGTATTCTGACCTGGACTTAATTCCCTCATATTTCCACCACCTTTACTTGTGATGAATAAGGTCGACCAACCTGTCGGTTCCAAGTGGAACAACATCTACTTTATTGTTCCCGATAGACAAAACACCATTCTCCATGCACTGTAATTTACAACTTGATAAGATCTATTGATAAGAGCTATTGATAAGAGCTAGGTACAGGTGCTTGCGAAAGTATTCACCCCCCTTGGCATTTTTCCTATTTTGTTGCCTTACAACCTGGAATTAAAATGGATATATATATACTAACTGTACTAACTCTGTTCTATAAACTATATACTAACTCTATACTATAAACTATATACTAACTCTATACTATAAACTATATACTAACTCTATACTATAAACTATATACTAACTCTATACTATAAACTATATACTAACTCTATACTATAAACTATATACTAACTCTGTTCTATAAACTATATACTAACTCTGTTCTATAAACTATATACTAACTCTATACTATAAACTATATACTAACTCTATACTATAAACTATATACTAACTCTATACTATAAACTATATCCTAACTCTATACTATAAACTATATACTAACTCTGTTCTATAAACTGTATACTAACTCTATACTATAAACTATATACTAACTCTGTTCTATAAACTGTATACTAACTCTATACTATAAACTATATACTAACTCTATACTATAAACTATATACTAACTCTGTTCTATAAACTATATACTAACTCTATACTATAAACTATATACTAACTCTGTTCTATAAACTATATACTAACTCTATACTATAAACTATATACTAACTCTATACTATAAACGATATACTAACTCTGTTCTATAAACTATATACTAACTCTGTTCTATAAACTATATACTAACTCTATATACTGTATAGTGTATGTGTATTGGCGCAGCGGTCTAAAGGCTCTGCATAAATATATTATCATCTGTTACTAATGATCCTTAGCAACAACCACACGGCCGTGACGGCGTTTACAGAGGAAGGTCAACGGTTGGCTATACCAACTAAAGGGAACTACGGCGTTTACAGAGGAAGGTCAACGGTTGGCTATACCAACTAAAGGGAACTACGGCGTTTACAGAGGAAGGTCAACGGTTGGCTATACCAACTAAAGGGAACTAACAGTAAATTGGCAGTTGAATATGTGCCGTTATTAGGCCTTCCGACGGTCGATACTGATAGTGGCTAATACACTAGGATGGGGACACCTGCTCGTCCAACATCTCATTCCAAAATCATGGCCATTAATATGGAGTTGGTTCCCCCTTTGCGGCTATAACAGCCTCCTCTCTTCTGGGAAGGCTTTCCACTAGATGTTGGAACATTGCTGCGGGGACTTGCTTCCATTCAGCCACAAGAGCATTAGTGAGGTCGGACACTGATGTTGGGCGATTAGGCCTGGCTCGCAGTCGGGGTTACAATTCATCCCAAAGGTGTTCGATGGGGTTGAGGTCAGGGCTCTGTGCAGGCCAGTCAAGTTCTTTAAGGTATTCCTTAAAGAGGTAGGGTTTCAAGTGTCTCCGGAAGGTGGTGAGTGACTCCGCTGTCCTGGCGTCGTGAGGGAGCTTGTTCCACCATTGGGGTGCCAGAGCAGCGAACAGTTTTGACTGGGCTGAGCGGGAACTATGCTTCCGCAGAGGAAGGGGAGCCAGCAGGCCAGAGGTGGATGAACGCAATGCCCTCGTTTGGGTGTAGGGTCTGATCAGAGCCTGAAGGTACGGAGGTGCCGTTCCCCTCACAGCTCCGTAGGCAAGCACCATGGTCTTGTAGCAGATGCGAGCTTCAACTGGAAGCCAGTGGAGTGTGCGGAGGAGCGGGGTGACATGAGACATAATTGATGAATTTATGAATGCGCAGCACCCGTTGAATATGACCGGTGTCAGTAAACGTCGACAAAAAAACGTAATTAAATTGTTGCCAGCAGCACAGTTCCAGTTACCAACGCTCTAGATAACATGAAAACAGCCTAACCAGCTCTGCTTGGGGGAGTAAAATGGTCAGAGTGAGCTGTTCTCTCATTGTGTCTGGAAGTAGCTAGCAAGCTAGCCAACGTTAGCCAGTTAGCTTGGGTGCTTGACTGCCGTTGTGAGGTCAGAACGCTCTGATCAACCCTACTCCTCCGCCAGAGCGTCCAGTGTGGCTCTCTGAAATTAGACAACCTGGGGAGGGGAGTTCCTAACTAATTAAGGACCTTAATTGATCAATCAAGGGAAGAGCTAAAACCCCAGACACAAGGGCCTCAAGGACTGGAGTTTGACGCATGGTGATGGTGTACAGGGTTTTCTGCATGGTGATGGTGTACAGGGTTTTCTGCATGGTGATGGTGTACAGGGTTTTCTGCATGGTGATGGTGTACAGGGTTTTCTGCATGGTGTACAGGGTTTTCTGCATGGTGATGGTGTACAGGGTTTTCTGCATGGCGTACAGGGTTTTCTGCATGGTGTACAGGGTTTTCTGCATGGCGTACAGGGTTTTCTGCATGGTGTACAGGGTTTTCTGCATGGTGTACAGGGTTTTCTGCATGGTGATGGTGTACAGGGTTTTCTGCATGGTGATGGTGTACAGGGTTTTCTGCATGGTGTACAGGGTTTTCTGCATGGCGTACAGGGTTTTCTGCATGGTGTACAGGGTTTTCTGCATGGCGTACAGGGTTTTCTGCATGGTGATGGTGTACAGGGTTTTCTGCATGGTGATGGTGTACAGGGTTTTCTGCATGGTGATGGTGTACAGGGTTTTCTGCATGGTGTACAGGGTTTTCTGCATGGTGTACAGGGTTTTCTGCATGGTGATGGTGTACAGGGTTTTCTGCATGGTGATGGTGTACAGGGTTTTCTGCATGGTGTACAGGGTTTTCTGCATGGTGTACAGGGTTTTCTGCATGGTGATGGTGTACAGGGTTTTCTGCATGGTGATGGTGTACAGGGTTTTCTGCATGGTGTACAGGGTTTTCTGCATGGCGTACAGGGTTTTCTGCATGGTGTACAGGGTTTTCTGCATGGCGTACAGGGTTTTCTGCATGGTGTACAGGGTTTTCTGCATGGTGATGGTGTACAGGGTTTTCTGCATGGTGTACAGGGTTTTCTGCATGGTGTACAGGGTTTTCTGCATGGTGATGGTGTACAGGGTTTTCTGCATGGTGATGGTGTACAGGGTTTTCTGCATGGCGTACAGGGTTTTCTGCATGTGTGATGAACAGACATACATCCAGGGACCAGAGTCTGTTAGCATGAAGTGTTTATTTGTGATGTGACTGAAAGCTACAGGAGCTTGAGGGGTTTGGATGACAAGCAGAGATGACGTCCACAGACAGTCCTAGAAACTGGCAGACAGGATAAAGGAACCAAATGTACAAGTTACATGTTTGTCCGTCCGTGGCACGGTGTTTTCTAGAAGCTGTAATGACCAGAGGGACCATATCGTTACAGCACTCCTAAATCTTATTCTTGATACTTGCCTCTAAACGTTACAAAAAGATCAGCTCTCTCTTCAGTTCATCCCTGTGTAGATGATGAACCCCTCAACATTAGATCAGCTCTCTCTTCAGTTCATCCCTGTGTAGATGATGAACCCCTCAACATTAGATCAGCTCTCTCTTCAGTTCGTCCCTGTGTAGATGATGAACCCCTCAACATTAGATCAGCTCTCTCTTCAGTTCGTCCCTGTGTAGATGATGAACCCCTCAACATTAGATCAGCTCTCTCTTCAGTTCATCCCTGTGTAGATGATGAACCCCTCAACATTAGATCAGCTCTCTCTTCAGTTCATCCCTGTGTAGATGATGAACCCCTCAACATTAGATCAGCTCTCTCTTCAGTTCATCCCTGTGTAGATGATGAACCCCTCAACATTAGATCAGCTCTCTCTTCAGTTCGTCCCTGTGTAGATGATGAACCCCTCAACATTAGATCAGCTCTCTCTTCAGTTCATCCCTGTGTAGATGATGAACCCCTCAACATTAGATCAGCTCTCTCTTCAGTTCGTCCCTGTGTAGATGATGAACCCCTCAACATTAGATCAGCTCTCTCTTCAGTTCGTCCCTGTGTAGATGATGAACCCCTCAACATTAGATCAGCTCTCTCTTCAGTTCATCCCTGTGTAGATGATGAACCCCTCAACATTAGATCAGCTCTCTCTTCAGTTCATCCCTGTGTAGATGATGAACCCCTCAACATTAGATCAGCTCTCTCTTCAGTTCATCCCTGTGTAGATGATGAACCCCTCAACATTAGATCAGCTCTCTCTTCAGTTCGTCCCTGTGTAGATGATGAACCCCTCAACATTAGATCAGCTCTCTCTTCAGTTCGTCCCTGTGTAGATGATGAACCCCTCAACATTAGATCAGCTCTCTCTTCAGTTCGTCCCTGTGTAGATGATGAACCCTCAACATTAGATCAGCTCTCTCTTCAGTTCGTCCCTGTGTAGATGATGAACCCCTCAACATTAGATCAGCTCAATCTTTCAGTTCGTCCCTGTGTAGATGATGAACCCCTCAACATTAGATCAGCTCTCTCTTCAGTTCGTCCCTGTGTAGATGATGAACCCCTCAACATTAGATCAGCTCTCTCTTCAGTTCGTCCCTGTGTAGATGATGAACCCCTCAACATTAGATCAGCTCTCTCTTCAGTTCGTCCCTGTGTAGATGATGAACCCCTCAACATTAGATCAGCTCTCTCTTCAGTTCATCCCTGTGTAGATGATGAACCCCTCAACATTAGATCAGGTCTCTCTTCAGTTCGTCCCTGTGTAGATGATGAACCCCTCAACATTAGATCAGCTCTCTCTTCAGTTCATCCCTGTGTAGATGATGAACCCCTCAACATTAGATCAGATCTCTCTTCAGTTCATCCCTGTGTGGATGATGAACCCCTCAACATTATGGCTGCAGTAGCACAGTAGTCCATCTGAACCATATCGTCAACACATCGGCTGGGATTCAATACCATCCGCACATTTTAACCCTTTAACAGGCAGCAAACTCATTTTTTAAAATGAAATTAAACATTACTTTTGTTTGCATATTTCATCTCAACCAACCAAAAGCCATTTAGTAAAAATGATCATTACGGTACTCCCATATTATTATTTTTAACACCCATTCAAAGATAGTTGAAAACCAGAATGTGAACGTGAGCCAAACCGAACATCATTTACCACACATTGTATTTAATTATGTGTTTAAAATGGGAAATGACAAGGTTGTAAAATGTTGTTGAATCTCTAAAACATCATTTAAGAATGAATTCAATTACTAATATGTTGTTTTACAATTTGAAGAACTCTTGAGAAATCTGCCGTACCAGGTGATTGAGTTGCCCATTAAAGGACTGCTGTGAAGTCCAAGCTGGTGAGGTGTGGTCCTCTGTAGCTCAGCTGGTAGAGCACGGCGCTTGTAACGCCAAGGTAGTGGGTTCGATCCCCGGGACCACCCATACACAAAAATGTATGCACGCATGACTGTAAGTCGCTTTGTCTGCAAATACAAAAATCCTTTCAAATCCATATAATGATTTACTGTCTGCCTGTTATCTTCAATATGTTTCACCATATCGTTCATTACATGTCATTTTATCGTATTCTAAGCATATAAAATTGTAAACGCATTAATTGACCTGCATGTGAATATTCATATTTTGACACACAAATCTATAATATTGTATTAATATTTGATATCAGTCCTAATTTAACTAGGCCTATCTTCCAATATAAGTAAACGAAGCAGACAATGTAAATGAATGTATCATTTTTTTTGGATGGATTTAAAAAGTCTACGCAAATTCCAATACAAAATGAGTTTACCCTAATTGGGCAACCGGCTGGTTGAGATCTTTGCGATGCATTATCTATCAGTTTGAGTCATGCAAACAAAAATTATTCATTTATGACCTATATTGAGGCTAAATACACATATTTTGCAGAACACTTTTTCTGATATTTTTCTCTTGGTGTGCCATTTAAAGGGTTAAAAGACAATGTTCTGCCGTTTGTGGAGACCACGGTCGGCTCAACTGAAAATGTGCCCATTTAAAAGCAGCAATGCCTATAAACCGGGATTGGATTGAATCCCGGCCATTTGTCAACGTACAGTAGAAGATGGTTATTAGTAACAGTTTTTTTTTCTTTAAACACTCGACATAGCTGGGTGAACTCACTACCCTTCAACAGAACAGAGTGTCTATATATACACTGAGCTGAGAGGAGCTGGGTGAACTCACTACCCTTCAACAGAACAGAGTGTCTATATATACACTGAGCTGAGAGGAGCTGGGTGAACTCACTACCCTTCAACAGAACAGAGTGTCTATATATACACTGAGCTGAGAGGAGCTGGGTGAACTCACTACCCTTCAACAGAACAGAGTGTCTATATATACACTGAGCTGAGAGGAGCTGGGTGAACTCACTACCCTTCAACAGAACAGAGTGTCTATATATACACTGAGCTGAGAGGAGCTGGGTGAACTCACTACCCTTCAACAGAACAGAGTGTCTATATATACACTGAGCTGAGAGGAGCTGGGTGAACTCACTACCCTTCAACAGAACAGAGTGTCTATATATACACTGAGCTGAGAGGAGCTGGGTGAACTCACTACCCTTCAACAGAACAGAGTGTCTATATATACACTGAGCTGAGAGGAGCTGGGTGAACTCACTACCCTTCAACAGAACAGAGTGTCTATATATACACTGAGCTGAGAGGAGCTGGGTGAACTCACTACCCTTCAACAGAACAGAGGGTCTATATATACACTGAGCTGAGAGGAGCTGGGTGAACTCACTACCCTTCAACAGAACAGAGGGTCTATATATACACTGAGCTGAGAGGAGCTGGGTGAACTCACTACCCTTCAACAGAACAGAGTGTCTATATATACACTGAGCTGAGAGGAGCTGGGTGAACTCACTACCCTTCAACAGAACAGAGTGTCTATATATACACTGAGCTGAGAGGAGCTGGGTGAACTCACTACCCTTCAACAGAACAGAGTGTCTATATATACACTGAGCTGAGAGGAGCTGGGTGAACTCACTACCCTTCAACAGAACAGAGTGTCTATATACACACTGAGCTGAGAGGAGCTGGGTGAACTCACTACCCTTCAACAGAACAGAGTGTCTATATATACACTGAGCTGAGAGGAGCTGGGTGAACTCACTACCCTTCAACAGAACAGAGGGTCTATATATACACTGAGCTGAGAGGAGCTGGGTGAACTCACTACCCTTCAACAGAACAGAGTGTCTATATATACACTGAGCTGAGAGGAGCTGGGTGAACTCACTACCCTTCAACAGAACAGAGTGTCTATATACACACTGAGCTGAGAGGAGCTGGGTGAACTCACTACCCTTCAACAGAACAGAGTGTCTATATATACACTGAGCTGAGAGGAGCTGGGTGAACTCACTACCCTTCAACAGAACAGAGTGTCTATATACACACTGAGCTGAGAGGAGCTGGGTGAACTCACTACCCTTCAACAGAACAGAGTGTCTATATACACACTGAGCCGAGAGGAGCTGGGTGAACTCACTACCCTTCAACAGAACAGAGTGTCTATATACACACTGAGCTGAGAGGAGCTGGGTGAACTCACTACCCTTCAACAGAACAGAGGGTCTATATACACACTGAGCTGAGAGGAGCTGGGTGAACTCACTACCCTTCAACAGAACAGAGGGTCTATATATACACTGAGCTGAGAGGAGCTGGGTGAACTCACTACCCTTCAACAGAACAGAGGGTCTATATACACACTGAGCCGAGAGGAGCTGGGTGAACTCACTACCCTTCATGGGTTTAAAAGCAGTGGATCGTTATAAGGACAAGATCAGACGGTGAGAACACATCAGTCAGTAGACTAGTAGACGTCAACTCAGTCCCTCTGTAGTGAACTTCCTGTTCAGGCTTCCATTAGGCTGTGGTTGGTTACTGTGGTTACTGACCTAGCCCAACGTGGTCAAACTCACAAACAAAAGAGTTTCTCTGCTCAGTAAAACCGCTGAACAAATGTTGACAACGCATGTAAAAAAAAAAAGACAAGGCATTTTGTCCGTTAGAGTGACTTGAATCTTTAATATTCACCTTTAACATTATCTACAACAGCGCATCATGACCGTTTGTACACAGTGATTCATGTCTGCAACATCAGTGACAGCTGAACATATATACAGGTTGGTTTGTATACAAATAAATCTTACACATCACAGTGCCCCCAGTGGCTTGGAGGAGCCGTCCATCTAAAGCACTTTACCTGAGGTTCATAAAGAATGCCGCAACAGCCTTGAGGAGCAGGGAGGAGTCAGGAGACCACAGAGGAGCAGGCAGAACATCACACAGTCAGGAGACTGTGGTTGGGGTGGTAGTGGGGGGTTGGGGTGCAGTGGGGTTGGGTTGGGGTGGTAGTGGGGGTTGGGGGTGGTAGTGGGGGTTGGGGTCAGGTGGGGGGTTGGGGTGGTAGTGGGGGGTTGGGGTGGGGGTGGGGGGTGGAGTGGGGGTTGGGGGTGGAGTGGGGGGTTGGGGTCAGGTGGGGGTTGGGGTCAGGTGGGGGGTTGGGGTGGTAGTTGGGGTTGGGGTCAGGTGGGGGTTGGGGTGGGGGTTGGTAGTGGGGGTTGGGTCAGGTGGGGGTTGGGGTTGGGGTTGGGGTCAGGTGGGGGTTGGGGGTGGTAGTGTGGGTGGGGGTGGTAGTGGGGGTTGGGTCAGGTGGGGGTTGGGGTTGGGGTGGTAGTGGGGGGTTGGGATGGTAGTGGGGGTTGGGGTCAGGTGGGGGTTGGGGTGGGGGTGGTAGTGGGGGTTGGGTCAGGTGGGGGTTGGGGTTTGGGTCAGGTGGGGGTTGGGGTGGTAGTGGGGAGGTCTGGCTGGGTTGCGTTTGGTTCTCTCCCCTTCAGGCGTGGTGCTGCAGAGACAGGTTAGTTAACCCATCACCAGGACACAGGTTAGTTAACCCATCACCAGGACACAGGTTAGTTAACCCATCACCAGGACACAGGTTAGTTAACCCATCACCAGGACACAGGTTAGTTAACCCATCACCAGGAGACAGGTTAGTTAACCCATCACCAGGACACAGGTTAGTTAACCCATCACCAGGACACAGGTTAGTTAACCCATCACCAGGACACAGGTTAGTTAACCCATCACCAGGAGACAGGTTAGTTAACCCATCACCAGGACACAGGTTAGTTAACCCATCACCAGGACACAGGTTAGTTAACCCATCACCAGGAGACAGGTTAGTTAACCCATCACCAGGACACAGGTTAGTTAACCCATCACCAGGACACAGGTTAGTTAACCCATCACCAGGAGACAGGTTAGTTAACCCATCACCAGGACACAGGTTAGTTAACCCATCACCAGGACACAGGTTAGTTAACCCCATCACCAGGACACAGGTTAGTTAACCCATCACCAGGAGACAGGTAGTTAACCCATCACCAGGACACAGGTTAGTTAACCCATCACCAGGACACAGGTTAGTTAACCCATCACCAGGACACAGGTTAGTTAACCCATCACCAGGACACAGGTTAGTTAACCCATCACCAGGACACATCACCAGGACACAGGTTAGTTAACTCTAGTTCCAGTCCGACTGGGTCCATGCTGATGGGTCTCCCTCTGGTTCCAGTCCGACTGGGTCCATGCTGATGGGTCTCCCTCTGGTTCCAGTCCGACTGGGTCCATGCTGATGGGTCTCCCTCTGGTTCCAGTCCGACTGGGTCCATGCTGATGGGTCTCCCTCTGGTTCCAGTCAGTCCGACTGGGTCCATGCTGATGGGTCTCCCTCTGGTTCCAGTCCGACTGGGTCCATGCTGATGGGTCTCCCTCTGGTTCCAGTCCGACTGGGTCCATGCTGATGGGTCTCCCTCTGGTTCCAGTCCGACTGGGTCCATGCTGATGGGTCTCCCTCTGGTTCCAGTCCGACTGGGTCCATGCTGATGGGTCTCCCTCTGGTTCCAGTCAGTCCGACTGGGTCCATGCTGATGGGTCTCCCTCTGGTTCCAGTCCGACTGGGTCCATGCTGATGGGTCTCCCTCTGGTTCCAGTCCGACTGGGTCCATGCTGATGGGTCTCCCTCTGGTTCCAGTCCGACTGGGTCCATGCTGATGGGTCTCCCTCTGGTTCCAGTCCGACTGGGTCCATGCTGATGGGTCTCCCTCTGGTTCCAGTCCGACTGGGTCCATGCTGATGGGTCTCCCTCTGGTTCCAGTCCGACTGGGTCCATGCTGATGGGTCTCCCTCTGGTTCCAGTCCGACTGGGTCCATGCTGATGGGTCTCCCTCTGGTTCCAGTCCGACTGGGTCCATGCTGATGGGTCTCCCTCTGGTTCCAGTCCGACTGGGTCCATGCTGATGGGTCTCCCTCTGGTTCCAGTCCGACTGGGTCCATGCTGATGGGTCTCCCTCTGGTTCCAGTCCGACTGGGTCCATGCTGATGGGTCTCCCTCTGGTTCCAGTCGGACTGGGTCCATGCTGATGGGTCTCCCTCTGGTTCCAGTCCGACTGGGTCCATGCTGATGGGTCTCCCTCTGGTTCCAGTCGGACTGGGTCCATACTGATGGGTCTCCCTCTGGTTCCAGTCAGACTGGGTCCATACTGATGGGTCTCCCTCTGGTTCCAGTCCGACTGGGTCCATGCTGATGGGTCTCCCTCTGGTTCCAGTCCGACTGGGTCCATGCTGATGGGTCTCCCTCTGGTTCCAGTCAGTCCGACTGGGTCCATGCTGATGGGTCTCCCTCTGGTTCCAGTCGGACTGGGTCCATGCTGATGGGTCTCCCTCTGGTTCCAGTCGGACTGGGTCCATGCTGATGGGTCTCCCTCTGGTTCCAGTCCGACTGGGTCCATGCTGATGGGTCTCCCTCTGGTTCCAGTCCGACTGGGTCCATGCTGATGGGTCTCCCTCTGGTTCCAGTCCGACTGGGTCCATGCTGATGGGTCTCCCTCTGGTTCCAGTCCGACTGGGTCCATGCTGATGGGTCTCCCTCTGGTTCCAGTCCGACTGGGTCCATGCTGATGGGTCTCCCTCTGGTTCCAGTCCGACTGGGTCCATGCTGATGGGTCTCCCTCTGGTTCCAGTCCGACTGGGTCCATGCTGATGGGTCTCCCTCTGGTTCCAGTCAGTCCGACTGGGTCCATGCTGATGGGTCTCCCTCTGGTTCCAGTCAGTCCGACTGGGTCCATGCTGATGGGTCTCCCTCTGGTTCCAGTCCGACTGGGTCCATGCTGATGGGTCTCCCTCTGGTTCCAGTCCGACTGGGTCCATGCTGATGGGTCTCCCTCTGGTTCCAGTCCGACTGGGTCCATGCTGATGGGTCTCCCTCTGGTTCCAGTCCGACTGGGTCCATGCTGATGGGTCTCCCTCTGGTTCCAGTCAGTCCGACTGGGTCCATGCTGATGGGTCTCCCTCTGGTTCCAGTCAGTCCGACTGGGTCCATGCTGATGGGTCTCCCTCTGGTTCCAGTCCGACTGGGTCCATGCTGATGGGTCTCCCTCTGGTTCCAGTCCGACTGGGTCCATGCTGATGGGTCTCCCTCTGGTTCCAGTCCGACTGGGTCCATGCTGATGGGTCTCCCTCTGGTTCCAGTCCGACTGGGTCCATGCTGATGGGTCTCCCTCTGGTTCCAGTCCGACTGGGTCCATGCTGATGGGTCTCCCTCTGGTTCCAGTCCGACTGGGTCCATGCTGATGGGTCTCCCTCTGAGAAGCAGTGTCTCCTCCTTGCTCTGGGGTTAATATTCCAGCAGTGTTAACTGAGTGACTGGGCTCTACTGCCCCCTTCTGATCTCCACAGGTTTATCAAGTTACTAAAAGAGGCCTTGGAGTTCTTCACCAAGCGCCTGTTGTGTTGAGTGTTCTCCAGCAGGAATATGTGACGGACACCTACGGTGTTAGCCAAGCTGACCTCTAACCTCTGGCTTGACCACAGACAGGGGGGCGGGACCTGGGAGAGGCGGGCTGGGGCAGAGAGCCAATCACTAGGGAGACGTCCTGCCTTCAGAAAATCTAGGAGAGAGAAGATGGAGAGAGGTCAGGATAAACTAAGTTCCAGTCAGTAATCAAGCTGTGGACAGAGAAGATGGAGAGAGGTCAGGATAAACTAAGTTCCAGTCAGTAATCAAGCTGTGGACAGAGAAGATGGAGAGAGGTCAGGATAAACTAAGTTCCAGTCAGTAATCAAGCTGTGGACAGAGAAGATGGAGAGAGGTTAGGATAAACTAAGTTCCAGTCAGTAATCAAGCTGTGGACAGAGAAGATGGAGAGAGGTCAGGATAAACTAAGTTCCAGTCAGTAATCAAGCTGTGGACAGAGAAGATGGAGAGAGGTCAGGATAAACTAAGTTCCAGTCAGTAATCAAGCTGTGGACAGAGAAGATGGAGAGAGGTCAGGATAAACTAAGTTCCAGTCAGTAATCAAGCTGTGGACAGAGAAGATGGAGGGAGGTCAGGATAAACTAAGTTACAGTCAGTAATCAAGCTGTGGACAGAGAAGATGGAGAGAGGTCAGGATAAACTAAGTTCCAGTCAGTAATCAAGCTGTGGACAGAGAAGATGGAGAGAGGTCAGGATAAACTAAGTTACAGTCAGTAATCAAGCTGTGGACAGAGAAGATGGAGAGAGGTCAGGATAAACTAAGTTCCAGTCAGTAATCAAGCTGTGGACAGAGAAGATGGAGAGAGGTCAGGATAAACTAAGTTCCAGTCAGTAATCAAGCTGTGGACAGAGAAGATGGAGGGAGGTCAGGATAAACTAAGTTACAGTCAGTAATCAAGCTGTGGACAGAGAAGATGGAGAGAGGTCAGGATAAACTAAGTTCCAGTCAGTAATCAAGCTGTGGACAGAGAAGATGGAGAGAGGTCAGGATAAACTAAGTTCCAGTCAGTAATCAAGCTGTGGACAGAGAAGATGGAGAGGTGAGGATAAACTAAGTTCCAGTCAGTAATCAAGCTGTGGACAGAGAAGATGGAGAGAGGTGAGGATAAACTAAGTTACAGTCAGTAATCAAGCTGTGGACAGAGAAGATGGAGAGAGGTGAGGATAAACTAAGTTCCAGTCAGTAATCAAGCTGTGGACAGAGAAGATGGAGAGAGGTCAGGATAAACTAAGTTCCAGTCAGTAATCAAGCTGTGGACAGAGAAGATGGAGAGAGGTGAGGATAAACTAAGTTCCAGTCAGTAATCAAGCTGTGGACAGAGAAGATGGAGAGAGGTCAGGATAAACTAAGTTCCAGTCAGTAATCAAGCTGTGGACAGAGAAGATGGAGAGAGGTGAGGATAAACTAAGTTCCAGTCAGTAATCAAGCTGTGGACAGAGAAGATGGAGAGAGGTCAGGATAAACTAAGTTCCAGTCGGTAATCAAGCTGTGGACAGAGAAGATGGAGAGAGGTCAGGATAAACTAAGTTACAGTCAGTAATCAAGCTGTGGACAGAGAAGATGGAGAGAGGTCAGGATAAACTAAGTTCCAGTCAGTAATCAAGCTGTGGACAGAGAAGATGGAGAGAGGTCAGGATAAACTAAGTTCCAGTCAGTAATCAAGCTGTGGACAGAGAAGATGGAGGGAGGTGAGGATAAACTAAGTTCCAGTCAGTAATCAAGCTGTGGACAGAGAAGATGGAGAGAGGTCAGGATAAACTAAGTTCCAGTCAGTAATCAAGCTGTGGACAGAGATGATGGAGAGGTTAGGATAAACTAAGTTCCAGTCAGTAATCAAGCTGTGGACAGAGAAGATGGAGAGAGGTCAGGATAAACTAAGTTCCAGTCAGTAATCAAGCTGTGGACAGAGAAGATGGAGAGAGGTCAGGATAAACTAAGTTCCAGTCAGTAATCAAGCTGTGGACAGAGAAGATGGAGAGAGGTGAGGATAAACTAAGTTCCAGTCAGTAATCAAGCTGTGGACAGAGATGATGGAGAGAGGTCAGGATAAACTAAGTTCCAGTCAGTAATCAAGCTGTGGACAGAGAAGATGGAGAGAGGTCAGGATAAACTAAGTTACAGTCAGTAATCAAGCTGTGGACAGAGAAGATGGAGAGAGGTGAGGATAAACTAAGTTCCAGTCAGTAATCAAGCTGTGGACAGAGAAGATGGAGAGAGGTCAGGATAAACTAAGTTCCAGTCAGTAATCAAGCTGTGGACAGAGAAGATGGAGAGAGGTCAGGATAAACTAAGTTCCAGTCAGTAATCAAGCTGTGGACAGAGAAGATGGAGAGAGGTGAGGATAAACTAAGTTCCAGTCAGTAATCAAGCTGTGGACAGAGAAAGATGGAGAGAGGTGAGGATAAACTAAGTTCCAGTCAGTAATCAAGCTGTGGACAGAGAAGATGGAGAGAGGTTAGGATAAACTAAGTTCCAGTCAGTAATCAAGCTGTGGACAGAGAAGATGGAGAGAGGTCAGGATAAACTAAGTTCCAGTCAGTAATCAAGCTGTGGACAGAGAAGATGGAGAGAGGTCAGGATAAACTAAGTTCCAGTCAGTAATCAAGCTGTGGACAGAGAAGATGGAGAGAGGTGAGGATAAACTAAGTTCCAGTCAGTAATCAAGCTGTGGACAGAGAAGATGGAGAGAGGTCAGGATAAACTAAGTTCCAGTCAGTAATCAAGCTGTGGACAGAGAAGATGGAGAGAGGTCAGGATAAACTAAGTTCCAGTCAGTAATCAAGCTGTGGACAGAGAAGATGGAGAGAGGTCAGGATAAACTAAGTTCCAGTCAGTAATCAAGCTGTGGACAGAGAAGATGGAGAGAGGTGAGGATAAACTAAGTTCCAGTCAGTAATCAAGCTGTGGACAGAGAAGATGGAGAGAGGTCAGGATAAACTAAGTTCCAGTCAGTAATCAAGCTGTGGACAGGTGTGGGTTTAGATGTAGAGCAGACCAATTCATACGCATTGGGTACCAACGACTGTTAACCAGCTGGGTAGGGGTTAGTGGTAGGGTACTAGGGGTTAGTGGTAGGGTACTAGGGGTTAGTGGTAGGGTACTAGGGACTAGGGTTAGTGGTAGGTACTAGGGGTTAGTGGTAGGGTACTAGGTTAGTGGAGGGTACTAGGGCTAGTGGTAGGGTACTAGGGGTTAGTGGTGTAGGTACTAGGGGTTAGTGGTAGGGTACTAGGGGTTAGTGGTAGGGTACTAGGGGTTAGTGGTAGGGTACTAGGGGTTAGTGGTAGGGTACTAGGGGTTAGTGGTAGGGTACTAGGGGTTAGTGGTAGGGTACTAGGGGTTAGTGGTAGGGTACTAGGGGTTAGTGGTAGGGTACTAGGGGTTAGTGGTAGGGTACTAGGGGTTAGTGGTAGGGTACTAGGGTACTAGGGGTTAGTGGTAGGGTACTAGGGGTTAGTGGTAGGGTACTAGGGTTAGTGGTAGGGTACTAGGGTTAGTGGTAGGGTACTAGGGGTTAGTGGTAGGGTACTAGGGGTTAGTGGTAGGGTACTAGGGTACTAGGGGTTAGTGGTAGGGTACTAGGGGTTAGTGGTAGGGTACTAGGGTACTAGGGGTTAGTGGTAGGGTACTAGGGGTTAGTGGTAGGGTACTAGGGGTTAGTGGTAGGGTACTAGGGGTTAGTGGTAGGGTACTAGGGTACTAGGGGTTAGTGGTAGGGTACTAGGGGTTAGTGGTAGGGTACTAGGGTACTAGGGTTAGTGGTAGGGCACTAGGGCTAGTGGTGGTAGGGTACTAGGGGTTAGTGGTAGGGGTACTAGGGTTAGTGGTAGGGTACTAGGGGTTAGTGGTAGGGTACTAGGGGTTAGTGGTAGGGCACTAGGGGTTAGTGGTAGGGTACTAGGGGTTAGTGGTAGGGTACTGAGGGTTAGTGGTAGGGTACTAGGGGTTAGTGGTAGGGTACTAGGGTTAGTGGTAGGGCACTAGGGTACTAGGGGTTAGTGGTAGGGTACTAGGGTTAGTGGTAGGGTACTAGGGTACTAGGGGTTAGTGGTAGGGGTACTAGGGGTTAGTGGTAGGGTACTAGGGGTTGAGTGGTAGGGTACTAGGGGGTTAGTGGTAGGGTACTAGGGTACTAGGGGTTAGTGGTAGGGTACTAGGGGTTAGTGGTAGGGTACTAGGGTACTAGGGGTTAGTGGTAGGGTACTAGGGGTTAGTGGTAGGGTACTAGGTACTAGGGGTTAGTGGTAGGGTACTAGGGGGTTAGTGGTAGGGTACTAGGGGTTAGTGGTCAGGGTACTAGGGGTTAGTGGTAGGGTACTAGGGGTTAGTGGTAGGGTACTAGGGGTTAGTGGGTAGGGTACTCAGGGGTTAGTGGTAGGGTACTAGGGCTAGGGGTTAGTGGTAGGGTACTAGGGGTTAGTGGTAGGGGTACTAGGGTACTAGGGGTTAGTGGTAGGGTACTAGGGTTAGTGGTAGGTACTAGGGTACTAGGGTGGTGGTAGGTCAGGTTAGTGGTAGGGTACTAGGGTACTAGGGGCTAGTTAGTGGTAGGGTACTAGGGGGTTAGTGGTAGGGTACTAGGGGTTAGTGGTAGGGTACTAGGGGTTAGTGGTAGGGTACTAGGGGTTAGTGGTAGGGTACTAGGGTGTTAGTGGTAGGGTACTAGGGGGTTAGTGGTAGGGTACTAGGGGTTAGTGGTAGGGTACTAGGGGTTAGTGGTAGGGTACTAGGGTACTAGGGGTTAGTGGTAGGGTACTAGGGGTTAGTGGTAGGGTACTAGGGTACTAGGGGTTAGTGGTAGGGTACTAGGGTACTAGGGGTTAGTGGTAGGGTACTAGGGGTTAGTGGTAGGGTACTAGGGTACTAGGGGTTAGTGGTAGGGTACTAGGGACTAGGTAGGGACAGGGTACTAGGGGTTAGTGGTAGGGTACTAGGGTACTAGGTGTTAGTGGTAGGGTACTAGTGGGTTAGTGGTAGTCCAGGGTACTAGGGGTTAGTGGTAGGGTACTAGGGTACTAGGGTTAGTGGTGGGGTACTAGGGTACTAGGGTAGGTGGTAGGGTACCAGGGCGTTAGTGGTAGGGTACTAGGGGTTAGTGGTAGGGTACTAGGGGTTAGTGGTAGGGTACTAGGGGTTAGTGGTAGGGCACTAGGGTTAGTGGTAGGGTACTAGGGGTTAGTGGTAGGGTACTAGGGGTTAGTGGTAGGGCACTAGGGGTCAGTGGTAGGGTACTAGGGGTTAGTGGTAGGGTACTAGGGGTTAGTGGTAGGGTACTAGGGTTAGTGGTAGGGTACTAGGGCTGGGTAGTGGTAGGGTACTAGGGGTTAGTGGTAGGGTACTAGGGGTTAGTGGTAGGGTACTAGGGGTTAGTGGTAGGGTACTAGGGTACTAGGGGTTAGTGGTAGGGTTAGGGGTAGTGGTAGGGTACTAGGGGTTAGTGGTAGGGTACTAGGGTACTAGGTGGTAGGGTACTAGGGGTTAGTGGTAGGGTACTAGGGTACTAGGGGTTAGTGGTAGGGTACTAGGGTACTAGGGGTTAGTAGCCTCACCTCTGCAGCCTGTTAACCAGCTGGGTGACCAGGGAGTCAGAGATCCCAGGGTAGGGGTTAGTGGTAGGGTACTAGGGGTTAGTGGTAGGGTACTAGGGTACTAGGGGTTAGTGGTAGGGTACTAGGGGTTAGTGGTAGGGTACTAGGGTACTAGGGGTTAGTGGTAGGGTACTAGGGTACTAGGGGTTAGTGGTAGGGTACTAGGGTACTAGGGGTTAGTGGTAGGGTACTAGGGTACTAGGGGTTAGTGGTAGGGTACTAGGGTACTAGGGGTTAGTAGCCTCACCTCTGCAGCCTGTTAACCAGCTGGGTGACCAGGGAGTCAGAGATCCCAGGGTAGGGGTTAGTGGTAGGGTACTAGGGTACTAGGGGTTAGTAGCCTCACCTCTGCAGCCTGTTAACCAGCTGGGTGACCAGGGAGTCAGAGATCCCAGGGTAGGGGTTAGTGGTAGGGTACTAGGGTACTAGGGGTTAGTAGCCTCACCTCTGCAGCCTGTTAACCAGCTGGGTGACCAGGGAGTCAGAGATCCCAGGGTAGGGTTAGTGGTAACTAGTGTGGGTAGTGGTAGGGTACTAGGGTACGGGTACTAGGGTACTAGGGGTTAGTAGCCTCACCTCTGGAGCCTGTTAACCAGCTGGGTGACCAGGGAGTCAGAGATCCCAGGGTAGGGGTTAGTGGTAGGGTACTAGGGTACTAGGGGTTAGTAGCCTCACCTCTGCAGCCTGTTAACCAGCTGGGTGACCAGGGAGTCAGAGATCCCAGGGTAGGGGTTAGTGGTAGGGTACTAGGGTACTAGGGGTTAGTAGCCTCACCTCTGCAGCCTGTTAACCAGCTGGGTGACCAGGGAGTCCGAGATCCCAGGGTAGGGGTTAGTGGTAGGGTACTAGGGTACTAGGGGTTAGTAGCCTCACCTCTGCAGCCTGTTAACCAGCTGGGTGACCAGGGAGTCAGAGATCCCAGGGTAGGGGTTAGTGGTAGGGTACTAGGGTACTAGGGGTTAGTAGCCTCACCTCTGCAGCCTGTTAACCAGCTGGGTGACCAGGGAGTCAGAGATCCCAGGGTAGGGGTTAGTGGTAGGGTACTAGGGTACTAGGGGTTAGTAGCCTCACCTCTGCAGCCTGTTAACCAGCTGGGTGACCAGGGAGTCAGAGATCCCAGGGTAGGCCTCCTCAGCAAGGAGAATAGCTTCTCTCAGTTCATCCAGAGCCATGGGGTTCCCATTCACTGCCTCCTGACGCTGCTTCAACTGGAGGAGAACAGAACAGGGTTAAGGAGGGCTGTGCAGTCAGTTTGTCCTTCAGACGCTGTTTACTACGGTAGATTGGGGCTGAGCTGCCAACTCTCACGCATTGGCAGAGAGACGCGCATTTGACCCTCTACTCACACCACACCTGTAGGGGCAGATTGTCATCTAGTCTTCAGGAGGTTAGGGTGTAGGGCAGATTAATGTAATCTAGTCTTCAGGAGGTTAGGGTGTAGGGGCAGATTAATGTAATCTAGTCTTCAGGAGGTTAGGGTGTAGGAGCAGATTAATGTAATCTAGTCTTCAGGAGGTTAGGGTGTAGGAGCAGATTAATGTAATCTAGTCTTCAGGAGGTTAGGGGTGTAGGGGCAGATTAATGTAATCTAGTCTTCAGGAGGTTAGGGTGTAGGAGCAGATTAATGTAATCTAGTCTTCAGGAGGTTAGGGTGTAGGGGCAGATTAATGTAATCTAGTCTTCAGGAGGTTAGGGTGTAGGGAGCAGATTAATGTAATCTAGTCTTCAGGAGGTTAGGGTGTAGGGGCAGATTAATGTAATCTAGTCTTCAGGAGGTTAGGGGTGTAGGGGCAGATTAATGTCATCTAGTCTTCAGGAGGTTAGGGTGTAGGGGCAGATTAATGTAATCTAGTCTTCAGGAGGTTAGGGTGTAGGGGCAGATTAATGTAATCTAGTCTTCAGGAGGTTAGGGGTGTAGGGGCAGATTAATGTAATCTAGTCTTCAGGAGGTTAGGGTGTAGGGGCAGATTAATGTCATCTAGTCTTCAGGAGGTTAGGGTGTAGGGGCAGATTAATGTCATCTAGTCTTCAGGAGGTTAGGGTGTAGGGGCAGATTAATGTCATCTAGTCTTCAGGAGGTTAGGGTGTAGGAGCAGATTAATGTAATCTAGTCTTCAGGAGGTTAGGGTGTAGGGGCAGATTAATGTAATCTAGTCTTCAGGAGGTTAGGGTGTAGGGGCAGATTAATGTCATCTAGTCTTCAGGAGGTTAGGGTGTAGGGGCAGATTAATGTCATCTAGTCTTCAGGAGGTTAGGGTGTAGGAGCAGATTAATGTAATCTAGTCTTCAGGAGGTTAGGGTGTAGGAGCAGATTAATGTAATCTAGTCTTCAGGAGGTTAGGGTGTAGGGGCAGATTAATGTAATCTAGTCTTCAGGAGGTTAGGGTGTAGGAGCAGATTAATGTAATCTAGTCTTCAGGAGGTTAGGGTGTAGGGGCAGATTAATGTAATCTAGTCTTCAGGAGGTTAGGGTGTAGGAGCAGATTAATGTAATCTAGTCTTCAGGAGGTTAGGGTGTAGGGGCAGATTAATGTCATCTAGTCTTCAGGAGGTTAGGGTGTAGGGGCAGATTAATGTAATCTAGTCTTCAGGAGGTTAGGGTGTAGGAGCAGATTAATGTAATCTAGTCTTCAGGAGGTTAGGGTGTAGGGGCAGATTAATGTCATCTAGTCTTCAGGAGGTTAGGGTGTAGGGGCAGATTAATGTAATCTAGTCTTCAGGAGGTTAGGGTGTAGGGGCAGATTAATGTCATCTAGTCTTCAGGAGGTTAGGGTGTAGGGGCAGATTAATGTAATCTAGTCTTCAGGAGGTTAGGGTGTAGGGGCAGATTAATGTCATCTAGTCTTCAGGAGGTTAGGGTGTAGGGGCAGATTAATGTCATCTAGTCTTCAGGAGGTTAGGGTGTAGGGGCAGATTAATGTAATCTAGTCTTCAGGAGGTTAGGGTGTAGGGGCAGATTAATGTAATTTAGTCTTCAGGAGGTTAGGGTGTAGGGCAGATTAATGTCATCTAGTCTTCAGGAGGTTAGGGTGTAGGGCAGATTAATGTCATCTAGTCTTCAGGAGGTTAGGGTGTAGGGAGCAGATTAATGTAATCTAGTCTTCAGGAGGTTAGGGTGTAGGGGCAGATTAATGTCATCTAGTCTTCAGGAGGTTAGGGTGTAGGAGCAGATTAATGTCATCTAGTCTTCAGGAGGTTAGGGTGTAGGAGCAGATTAATGTCATCTAGTCTTCAGGAGGTTAGGGTGTAGGAGCAGATTAATGTAATCTAGTCTTCAGGAGGTTAGGGTGTAGGGGCAGATTAATGTAATCTAGTCTTCAGGAGGTTAGGGGTGTAGGGGCAGATTAATGTAATCTAGTCTTCAGGAGGTTAGGGTGTAGGAGCAGATTAATGTAATCTAGTCTTCAGGAGGTTAGGGTGTAGGAGCAGATTAATGTAATCTAGTCTTCAGGAGGTTAGGGTGTAGGGGCAGATTAATGTAATCTAGTCTTCAGGAGGTTAGGGTGTAGGGGCAGATTAATGTAATCTAGTCTTCAGGAGGTTAGGGTGTAGGAGCAGATTAATGTAATCTAGTCTTCAGGAGGTTAGGGTGTAGGAGCAGATTAATGTAATCTAGTCTTCAGGAGGTTAGGGTGTAGGGGCAGATTAATGTCATCTAGTCTTCAGGAGGTTAGGGTGTAGGGGCAGATTAATGTAATCTAGTCTTCAGGAGGTTAGGGTGTAGGAGCAGATTAATGTCATCTAGTCTTCAGGAGGTTAGGGTGTAGGGGCAGATTAATGTAATCTAGTCTTCAGGAGGTTAGGGTGTAGGAGCAGATTAATGTAATCTAGTCTTCAGGAGGTTAGGGTGTAGGGGCAGATTAATGTAATCTAGTCTTCAGGAGGTTAGGGTGTAGGAGCAGATTAATGTAATCTAGTCTTCAGGAGGTTAGGGTGTAGGGAGCAGATTAATGTAATCTAGTCTTCAGGAGGTTAGGGTGTAGGGGCAGATTAATGTAATCTAGTCTTCAGGAGGTTAGGGTGTAGGAGCAGATTAATGTAATCTAGTCTTCAGGAGGTTAGGGTGTAGGGGCAGATTAATGTAATCTAGTCTTCAGGAGGTTAGGGTGTAGGGGCAGATTAATGTCATCTAGTCTTCAGGAGGTTAGGGGTGTAGGAGCAGATTAATGTAATCTAGTCTTCAGGAGGTTAGGGTGTAGGGGCAGATTAATGTAATCTAGTCTTCAGGAGGTTAGGGTGTAGGGCAGATTAATGTAATCTAGTCTTCAGGAGGTTAGGGTGTAGGGGCAGATTAATGTCATCTAGTCTTCAGGAGGTTAGGGTGTAGGGCAGATTAATGTAATCTAGTCTTCAGGAGGTTAGGGTGTAGGGGCAGATTAATGTAATCTAGTCTTCAGGAGGTTAGGGTGTAGGGGCAGATTAATGTAATCTAGTCTTCAGGAGGTTAGGGTGTAGGGGCAGATTAATGTCATCTAGTCTTCAGGAGGTTAGGGTGTAGGGAGCAGATTAATGTCATCTAGTCTTCAGGAGGTTAGGGTGTAGGGGCAGATTAATGTCATCTAGTCTTCAGGAGGTTAGGGTGTAGGAGCAGATTAATGTAATCTAGTCTTCAGGAGGTTAGGGTGTAGGGGCAGATTAATGTAATCTAGTCTTCAGGAGGTTAGGGTGTAGGAGCAGATTAATGTAATCTAGTCTTCAGGAGGTTAGGGTGTAGGGGCAGATTAATGTAATCTAGTCTTCAGGAGGTTAGGGTGTAGGGAGCAGATTAATGTAATCTAGTCTTCAGGAGGTTAGGGTGTAGGGGCAGATTAATGTCATCTAGTCTTCAGGAGGTTAGGGTGTAGGAGCAGATTAATGTCATCTAGTCTTCAGGAGGTTAGGGTGTAGGAGCAGATTAATGTCATCTAGTCTTCAGGAGGTTAGGGTGTAGGAGCAGATTAATGTAATCTAGTCTTCAGGAGGTTAGGGTGTAGGGGCAGATTAATGTCATCTAGTCTTCAGGAGGTTAGGGTGTAGGGGCAGATTAATGTAATCTAGTCTTCAGGAGGTTAGGGTGTAGGAGCAGATTAATGTAATCTAGTCTTCAGGAGGTTAGGGTGTAGGAGCAGATTAATGTCATCTAGTCTTCAGGAGGTTAGGGTGTAGGGGCAGATTAATGTCATCTAGTCTTCAGGAGGTTAGGGTGTAGGGGCAGATTAATGTAATCTAGTCTTCAGGAGGTTAGGGTGTAGGGGCAGATTAATGTCATCTAGTCTTCAGGAGGTTAGGGTGTAGGAGCAGATTAATGTAATCTAGTCTTCAGGAGGTTAGGGTGTAGGAGCAGATTAATGTCATCTAGTCTTCAGGAGGTTAGGGTGTAGGAGCAGATTAATGTAATCTAGTCTTCAGGAGGTTAGGGTGTAGGAGCAGATTAATGTAATCTAGTCTTCAGGAGGTTAGGGTGTAGGGGCAGATTAATGTCATCTAGTCTTCAGGAGGTTAGGGTGTAGGAGCAGATTAATGTAATCTAGTCTTCAGGAGGTTAGGGTGTAGGGAGCAGATTAATGTCATCTAGTCTTCAGGAGGTTAGGGTGTAGGAGCAGATTAATGTCATCTAGTCTTCAGGAGGTTAGGGTGTAGGGAGCAGATTAATGTCATCTAGTCTTCAGGAGGTTAGGGTGTAGGGAGCAGATTAATGTAATCTAGTCTTCAGGAGGTTAGGGTGTAGGGGCAGATTAATGTCATCTAGTCTTCAGGAGGTTAGGGTGTAGGGAGCAGATTAATGTAATCTAGTCTTCAGGAGGTTAGGGTGTAGGGGCAGATTAATGTCATCTAGTCTTCAGGAGGTTAGGGTGTAGGGGCAGATTAATGTAATCTAGTCTTCAGGAGGTTAGGGTGTAGGGGCAGATTAATGTCATCTAGTCTTCAGGAGGTTAGGGTGTAGGGAGCAGATTAATGTAATCTAGTCTTCAGGAGGTTAGGGTGTAGGGGCAGATTAATGTAATCTAGTCTTCAGGAGGTTAGGGTGT
The DNA here is from genome assembly GCF_020615455.1 of Coregonus clupeaformis. NCBI lineage: Eukaryota > Metazoa > Chordata > Actinopteri > Salmoniformes > Salmonidae > Coregonus > Coregonus clupeaformis. Next base: position 127,575 of record NW_025533843.1, read on the forward strand.
AGGGAGCAGATTAATGTAATCTAGTCTTCAGGAGGTTAGGGGTGTAGGGAGCAGATTAATGTCATCTAGTCTTCAGGAGGTTAGGGTGTAGGGGCAGATTAATGTAATCTAGTCTTCAGGAGGTTAGGGTGTAGGGGCAGATTAATGTCATCTAGTCTTCAGGAGGTTAGGGTGTAGGGAGCAGATTAATGTAATCTAGTCTTCAGGAGGTTAGGGTGTAGGGAGCAGATTAATGTAATCTAGTCTTCAGGAGGTTAGGGTGTAGGAGCAGATTAATGTCATCTGGTCTTCAGGAGGTTAGGGTGTAGGAGCAGATTAATGTAATCTAGTCTTCAGGAGGTTAGGGTGTAGGGGCAGATTAATGTAATCTAGTCTTCAGGAGGTTAGGGTGTAGGGAGCAGATTAATGTAATCTAGTCTTCAGGAGGTTAGGGTGTAGGGGCAGATTAATGTAATCTAGTCTTCAGGAGGTTAGGGTGTAGGGAGCAGATTAATGTAATCTAGTCTTCAGGAGGTTAGGGTGTAGGGAGCAGATTAATGTAATCTAGTCTTCAGGAGGTTAGGGTGTAGGGGCAGATTAATGTAATCTAGTCTTCAGGAGGTTAGGGTGTAGGAGCAGATTAATGTAATCTAGTCTTCAGGAGGTTAGGGTGTAGGAGCAGATTAATGTCATCTAGTCTTCAGGAGGTTAGGGTGTAGGAGCAGATTAATGTAATCTAGTCTTCAGGAGGTTAGGGTGTAGGAGCAGATTAATGTCATCTAGTCTTCAGGAGGTTAGGGTGTAGGGGCAGATTAATGTCATCTAGTCTTCAGGAGGTTAGGGTGTAGGGGCAGATTAATGTAATCTAGTCTTCAGGAGGTTAGGGTGTAGGAGCAGATTAATGTCATCTAGTCTTCAGGAGGTTAGGGGTGTAGGAGCAGATTAATGTCATCTAGTCTTCAGGAGGTTAGGGTGTAGGGGCAGATTAATGTAATCTAGTCTTCAGGAGGTTAGGGTGTAGGAGCAGATTAATGTCATCTAGTCTTCAGGAGGTTAGGGTGTAGGAGCAGATTAATGTAATCTAGTCTTCAGGAGGTTAGGGTGTAGGAGCAGATTAATGTCATCTAGTCTTCAGGAGGTTAGGGTGTAGGAGCAGATTAATGTAATCTAGTCTTCAGGAGGTTAGGGTGTAGGGGCAGATTAATGTCATCTAGTCTTCAGGAGGTTAGGGTGTAGGGGCAGATTAATGTAATCTAGTCTTCAGGAGGTTAGGGTGTAGGGGCAGATTAATGTCATCTAGTCTTCAGGAGGTTAGGGTGTAGGGAGCAGATTAATGTAATCTAGTCTTCAGGAGGTTAGGGTGTAGGAGCAGATTAATGTAATCTAGTCTTCAGGAGGTTAGGGTGTAGGGAGCAGATTAATGTAATCTAGTCTTCAGGAGGTTAGGGTGTAGGGGCAGATTAATGTAATCTAGTCTTCAGGAGGTTAGGGTGTAGGGGCAGATTAATGTAATCTAGTCTTCAGGAGGTTAGGGTGTAGGGGCAGATTAATGTAATCTAGTCTTCAGGAGGTTAGGGTGTAGGAGCAGATTAATGTCATCTAGTCTTCAGGAGGTTAGGGTGTAGGGGCAGATTAATGTCATCTAGTCTTCAGGAGGTTAGGGTGTAGGGGCAGATTAATGTCATCTAGTCTTCAGGAGGTTAGGGTGTAGGGGCAGATTAATGTCATCTAGTCTTCAGGAGGTTAGGGTGTAGGGGCAGATTAATGTCATCTAGTCTTCAGGAGGTTAGGGTGTAGGAGCAGATTAATGTCATCTAGTCTTCAGGAGGTTAGGGTGTAGGAGCAGATTAATGTCATCTAGTCTTCAGGAGGTTAGGGTGTAGGGGCAGATTAATGTCATCTAGTCTTCAGGAGGTTAGGGTGTAGGGGCAGATTAATGTCATCTAGTCTTCAGGAGGTTAGGGTGTAGGGGCAGATTAATGTCATCTAGTCTTCAGGAGGTTAGGGTGTAGGGGCAGATTAATGTAATCTAGTCTTCAGGAGGTTAGGGTGTAGGGGCAGATTAATGTAATCTAGTCTTCAGGAGGTTAGGGTGTAGGAGCAGATTAATGTCATCTAGTCTTCAGGAGGTTAGGGTGTAGGAGCAGATTAATGTCATCTAGTCTTCAGGAGGTTAGGGTGTAGGGGCAGATTAATGTAATCTAGTCTTCAGGAGGTTAGGGTGTAGGGGCAGATTAATGTAATCTAGTCTTCAGGAGGTTAGGGTGTAGGGGCAGATTAATGTCATCTAGTCTTCAGGAGGTTAGGGTGTAGGAGCAGATTAATGTAATCTAGTCTTCAGGAGGTTAGGGTGTAGGGGCAGATTAATGTCATCTAGTCTTCAGGAGGTTAGGGTGTAGGGCAGATTAATGTCATCTAGTCTTCAGGAGGTTAGGGTGTAGGGGCAGATTAATGTCATCTAGTCTTCAGGAGGTTAGGGTGTAGGAGCAGATTAATGTCATATAGTCTTCAGGAGATTTTATTATCTATTGACTTTATTTAGTCTGATCAGAAGAGCAAGTTTCATTCTTAACAATGGACTATAATACAGGGTAATTACTGTGTAGTCAGCAACAACACTACTGGTATTCCCCACACGCATTGGATTATTCCACTTCTTCCCAGTGTCATCACATATTGGAAATCTGATATGCCTACTTCTGTTTTTGAAAATGAATTATATGAGGCTATGCATTTTTGCAGCCATTCACGGACAGTTTGGAATAAGTCACACAAATAAGCATTGGATATTAAATGCTCCAGGAATCAAATATCATTTGACATTTTAGTATTGTGCACATGCTAGGCAACTCAAAAGCATCATGTGTTGTTTATGTAAGATGACGACAAGCATCTTCAACCAGTAGGCATAAACCACCTGAACACTGATATTCATTAGATTTGTCTATATTCATACTGTTTTCTATTAAGCAGTGGGTGACCTTCCTAACGCCTCTGACCACGATATCAGACACCTTCCTAACGCCTCTGACCACGATATCAGACACCTTCCTAACGCCTCTGACCACGATATCAGACACCTTCCTAACGCCTCTGACCACGATATCAGACGCTGTTTTCTATTAAGCAGTGGGTGACCTTCCTAACGCCTCTGACCACGATATCAGACGCTGTTTTCTATTAAGCAGTGGGTGACCTTCCTAACGCCTCTGACCACGATATCAGACACCTTCCTAACGCCTCTGACCACGATATCAGACACCTTCCTAACGCCTCTGACCACGATATCAGACACCTTCCTAACGCCTCTGACCACGATATCAGACGCTGTTTTCTATTAAGCAGTGGGTGACCTTCCTAACGCCTCTGACCACGATATCAGACACCTTCCTAACGCCTCTGACCACGATATCAGACACCTTCCTAACGCCTCTGACCACGATATCAGACACCTTCCTAACGCCTCTGACCACGATATCAGACGCTGTTTTCTATTAAGCAGTGGGTGACCTTCCTAACGCCTCTGACCACGATATCAGACGCTGTTTTCTATTAAGCAGTGGGTGACCTTCCTAACGCCTCTGACCACGATATCAGACACCTTCCTAACGCCTCTGACCACGATATCAGACACCTTCCTAACGCCTCTGACCACGATATCAGACGCTGTTTTCTATTAAGCAGTGGGTGACCTTCCTAACGCCTCTGACCACGATATCAGACACCTTCCTAACGCCTCTGACCACGATATCAGACGCTGTTTTCTATTAAGCAGTGGGTGACCTTCCTAACGCCTCTGACCACGATATCAGACGCTGTTTTCTATTAAGCAGTGGGTGACCTTCCTAACGCCTCTGACCACGATATCAGACGCTGTTTTCTATTAAGCAGTGGGTGACCTTCCTAACGCCTCTGACCACGATATCAGACGCTGTTTACTATTAAGCAGTGGGTGACCTTCCTAACGCCTCTGACCACGATATCAGACACCTTCCTAACGCCTCTGACCACGATATCAGACACCTTCCTAACGCCTCTGACCACGATATCAGACGCTGTTTTCTATTAAGCAGTGGGTGACCTTCCTAACGCCTCTGACCACGATATCAGACACCTTCCTAACGCCTCTGACCACGATATCAGACGCTGTTTTCTATTAAGCAGTGGGTGATCTTCCTAACGCCTCTGACCACGATATCAGACGCTGTTTTCTATTAAGCAGTGGGTGACCTTCCTAACGCCTCTGACCACGATATCAGACGCTGTTTTCTATTAAGCAGTGGGTGACCTTCCTAACGCCTCTGACCACGATATCAGACGCTGTTTTCTATTAAGCAGTGGGTGACCTTCCTAACGCCTCTGACCACGATATCAGACGCTGTTTCCTATTAAGCAGTGGGTGACCTTCCTAACGCCTCTGACCACGATATCAGACACCTTCCTAACGCCTCTGACCACGATATCAGACACCTTCCTAACGCCTCTGACCACGATATCAGACGCTGTTTCCTATTAACTTCACAACGATTCTACATGTTGAATCACCACCTTCATCAACACCCAGCAGGCGACGGACTGCGCGTGGCCGAGGGCCGGGTTGGTCCGACTACGCTATATGACAGCAGAGAGCTTCTTACCTCGGCCAGCAGGCGACGGACTGCGCGTGGCCGAGGGCCGGGTTGGTCCGACTACACTATATGACAGCAGAGAGCTGCTTACCTCGGCCAGCAGGCGACGGACTGCGCGTGGCCGAGGGCCGGGTTGGTCCGACTACACTATATGGCAGCAGAGAGCTTCTTACCTCGGCCAGCAGGCGACGGACTGCGCGTGGCCGAGGGCCGGGTTGGTCCGACTACACTATATGACAGCAGAGAGCTTCTTACCTCGGCCAGCAGGCGACGGACTGCGCGTGGCCGAGGGCCGGGTTGGTCCGACTACGCTATATGACAGCAGAGAGCTGCTTACCTCGGCCAGCAGGCGACGGACTGCGCGTGGCCGAGGGCCGGGTTGGTCCGACTACGCTATATGACAGCAGAGAGCTTCTTACCTCGGCCAGCAGGCGACGGACTGCGCGTGGCCGAGGGCCGGGTTGGTCCGACTACGCTATATGACAGCAGAGAGCTTCTTACCTCGGCCAGCAGGCGACGGACTGCGCGTGGCCGAGGGCCGGGTTGGTCCGACTACACTATATGACAGCAGAGAGCTTTTTACCTCGGCCAGCAGGCGACGGACTGCGCGTGGCCGAGGGCCGGGTTGGTCCGACTACGCTATATGACAGCAGAGAGCTTCTTACCTCGGCCAGCGAAGGAGAGATGATGGAGGACAGGCTGGTGGAATACGGCCTCTTTGAAATGTCTCCACTCTCCCCTGCTGGTCCCTCTCCCCCGTTCTGGAGTTTCTTAGGATCCTTCTCTCTGATGGTGAAGATCCAGTCATCACTCCCAAAGTTGTTCCCGCCCGACGCCTGCCCATCCTGCTCCCTGATTGGACAAGAGAGACCAGTCAGGACTCCAATTGGCTCAGCTCAACATGACAGTATGACTCCATAGCCCTGGTTAAAGTAGTGCATTTTAAAGGGAAGAGGGTCTCATTTAGTATGCAGCCTAGTTCTAATCCTGACTTACGAGTCAGACTCGTCTGAGCCTGATGTCTGGTCTGCCTAGTTCTGATCCTGACTTACGAGTCAGACTCGTCTGAGCTGGACTCTGCCTGATGTCTGGTCTGCCTAGTTCTGATCCTGACTTACGAGTCAGACTCGTCTGAGCTGGACTCTGCCTGATGTCTGGTCTGCCTAGTTCTGATCCTGACTTACGAGTCAGACTCGTCTGAGCTGGACTCTGCCTGCTGTCTGGTCTGCCTAGTTCTGATACTGACTTACGAGTCAGACTCGTCTGAGCTGGACTCCGCCTGCTGTCTGGTCTGCCTAGTTCTGATCCTGACTTACGAGTCAGACTCGTCTGAGCTGGACTCTGCCTGATGTCTGGTCTGCCTAGTTCTGATCCTGACTTACGAGTCAGACTCGTCTGAGCTGGACTCTGCCTGATGTCTGGTCTGCCTAGTTCTGATCCTGACTTACGAGTCAGACTCGTCTGAGCTGGAATCTGCCTGATGTCTGGTCTGCCTAGTTCTGATCCTGACTTACGAGTCAGACTCGTCTGAGCTGGACTCTGCCTGCTGTCTGGTCTGCCTAGTTCTGATCCTGACTTACGAGTCAGACTCGTCTGAGCTGGACTCTGCCTGATGTCTGGTCTGCCTAGTTCTGATCCTGACTTACGAGTCAGACTCGTCTGAGCTGGACTCCGCCTGCTGTCTGGTCTGCCTAGTTCTGATCCTGACTTACGAGTCAGACTCGTCTGAGCTGGACTCTGCCTGATGTCTGGTCTGCCTAGTTCTGATCCTGACTTACGAGTCAGACTCGTCTGAGCTGGACTCTGCCTGATGTCTGGTCTGCCTAGTTCTGATCCTGACTTACGAGTCAGACTCGTCTGAGCTGGACTCCGCCTGCTGTCTGGTCTGCTCAGCCTTCCACCTCCTGTATTTATCCACCAGCTCTGTCAGGTACGACGTCTTCTTGGCGTAACGCACAATCAGCTTGTGTTTCAACAGTTCTTTGGCAGTAGGCCTCTGCAGAGAGACGGGGGGGAGGAGGGAAGCAGAAGGAATGAGAAGAAAAAGGAAGTGTAAGCAAGGTGAGGAGCGGATAGATAGGACTGGAAACAGAAAGAGGAAAGAAATGCAGGCACAGATGCACAAATAACTTCCAAAATGCTCTCTGATTTTGCCAGACCAGCAAATGGAAGTAAAATCAGTTGAAACCAGTCAGGGAACACTTTCAAACCCTAACAGAACACTTCAAATGGAAGTAAAATCAGTTGAAACCAGTCAGGGAACACTTTCAAACCCTAACAGAACACTTCAAATGGAAGTAAAATCAGTTGAAACCAGTCAGGGAACACTTCCAAACCCTAACAGAACACTTCAAATGGAAGTAAAATCAGTTGAAACCAGTCAGGGAACACTTTCAAACCCTAACAGAACACTTCAAATGGAAGTAAAATCAGATGAAACCAGCCAGGGAACACTTTCAAACACTAACAGAACACTTCAAATGGAAGTAGAATCAGATGAAACCAGCCAGGGAACACTTTCAAACCCTAACAGAACACTTCAAATGGAAGTAAAATCAGTTGAAACCAGTCAGGGAACACTTCAAACCCTAACAGAACACTTCAAATGGAAGTAAAATCAGTTGAAACCAGTCAGGGAACACTTTCAAACCCTAACAGAACACTTCAAATGGAAGTAAAATCAGTTGAAACCAGCCAGGGAACACTTTCAAACCCTAACAGAACACTTCAAATGGAAGTAAAATCAGTTGAAACCAGTCAGGGAACACTTCCAAACCCTAACAGAACACTTCAAATGGAAGTAAAATCAGTTGAAACCAGTCAGGGAACACTTTCAAACCCTAACAGAACACTTCAAATGGAAGTAAAATCAGTTGAAACCAGTCAGGGAACACTTTCAAACCCTAACAGAACACTTCAAATGGAAGTAAAATCAGTTGAAACCAGTCAGGGAACATTTCCAAACCCTAACAGAACACTTCAAATGGAAGTAAAATCAGTTGAAACCAGTCAGGGAACAATTTCAAACCCTAACAGAACACTTCAAATGGAAGTAAAATCAGTTGAAACCAGTCAGGGAACACTTCCAAACCCTAACAGAACACTTCAAATGGAAGTAAAATCAGTTGAAACCAGTCAGGGAACACTTTCAAACCCTAACAGAACACTTCAAATGGAAGTAAAATCAGTTGAAACCAGTCAGGGAACACTTTCAAACCCTAACAGAACACTTCAAATGGAAGTAAAATCAGTTGAAACCAGTCAGGGAACACTTTCAAACCCTAACAGAACACTTCAAATGGAAGTAAAATCAGTTGAAACCAGTCAGGGAACACTTTCAAACCCTAACAGAACACTTCAAATGGAAGTAAAATCAGTTGAAACCAGTCAGGGAACACTTTCAAACCCTAACAGAACACTTCAAATGGAAGTAAAATCAGTTGAAACCAGTCAGGGAACACTTTCAAACCCTAACAGAACACTTCAAATGGAAGTAAAATCAGTTGAAACCAGTCAGGGAACACTTTCAAACCCTAACAGAACACTTCAAATGGAAGTAAAATCAGTTGAAACCAGTCAGGGAACACTTTCAAACCCTAACAGAACACTTCAAATGGAAGTAAAATCAGTTGAAACCAGCCAGGGAACACTTTCAAACCCTAACAGAACACTTCAAATGGAAGTAAAATCAGTTGAAACCAGCCAGGGAACACTTTCAAACCCTAACAGAACACTTCAAATGGAAGTAAAATCAGTTGAAACCAGTCAGGGAACACTTTCAAACCCTAACAGAACACTTCAAATGGAAGTAAAATCAGTTGAAACCAGTCAGGGAACACTTTCAAACCCTAACAGAACACTTCAAATGGAAGTAAAATCAGTTGAAACCAGTCAGGGAACACTTTCAAACCCTAACAGAACACTTCAAATGGAAGTAAAATCAGTTGAAACCAGTCAGGGAACACTTTCAAACCCTAACAGAACACTTCAAATGGAAGTAAAATCAGTTGAAACCAGTCAGGGAACACTTTCAAACCCTAACAGAACACTTCAAATGGAAGTAAAATCAGTTGAAACCAGTCAGGGAACACTTCCAAACCCTAACAGAACACTTCAAATGGAAGTAAAATCAGTTGAAACCAGTCAGGAACACTTCCAAACCCTAACAGAACACTTCAAATGGAAGTAAAATCAGTTGAAACCAGTCAGGGAACACTTTCAAACCCTAACAGAACACTTCAAATGGAAGTAAAATCAGTTGAAATCAGTCAGGGAACATTTCCAAACCCTAACAGAACACTTCAAATGGAAGTAAAATCAGTTGAAACCAGTCAGGGAACACTTTCAAACCCTAACAGAACACTTCAAATGGAAGTAAAATCAGTTGAAACCAGTCAGGGAACACTTTCAAACCCTAACAGAACACTTCAAATGGAAGTAAAATCAGTTGAAACCAGTCAGGGAACACTTTCAAACCCTAACAGAACACTTCAAATGGAAGTAAAATCAGTTGAAACCAGCCAGGGAACACTTTCAAACCTAACCCTAACAGAACACTTCAAATGGAAGTAGAATCAGATGAAACCAGTCAGGGAACACTTTCAAACCCTAACAGAACACTTCAAATGGAAGTAAAATCAGATGAAACCAGTCAGGGAACACTTCCAAACCCTAACAGAACACTTCAAATGGAAGTAAAATCAGTTGAAACCAGTCAGGGAACACTTTCAAACCCTAACAGAACACTTCAAATGGAAGTAAAATCAGTTGAAACCAGTCAGGGAACACTTTCAAACCCTAACAGAACACTTCAAATGGAAGTAAAATCAGATGAAACCAGCCAGGGAACACTTTCAAACCCTAACAGAACACTTCAAATGGAAGTAAAATCAGTTGAAACCAGTCAGGGAACACTTTCAAACCCTAACAGAACACTTCAAATGGAAGTAAGATCAGTTGAAACCAGTCAGGGAACACTTTCAAACCCTAACAGAACACTTCAAATGGAAGTAAAATCAGTTGAAACCAGTCAGGGAACACTTCCAAACCCTAACAGAACACTTCAAATGGAAGTAAAATCAGTTGAAACCAGTCAGGGAACACTTCCAAACCCTAACAGAACACTTCAAATGGAAGTAGAATCAGATGAAACCAGTCAGGGAACACTTTCAAACCCTAACAGAACACTTCAAATGGAAGTAAAGTGTTCCCTAACAGAACACTTCTGAACCCGAACTCTAAAGGAACACTTACGAAGCTTGGCTCCTTGTTCAGGCAGGCCTCCACAAACTCCTTGAGGGGCTTGCTGTAGTTCCCCTCCAGGGTAGGAGGGGTGTTCTTTGGGATGAGGAACAGCACCTTCATAGGGTGTAGCTCAGAGTGGGGGGGCTCCCCTTTGGCCAGCTCTATACAGGTTATACCCAGGGACCAGATGTCTGCCTGCAACACACAGAGGGGACAGGGAGAGAGATGTTTTCACCTTGAGGGAACTTAGGTACATCCAAAATGACACCCCTCCTTATATAAGTCATTACTTTTGACCAGAGCCCTATGGGCTAGTGCACTATATAGGGAATAGGGTGCCATTTCAGATGTAGCCTTGTGTGGCATTTGGGATAACTTCTTTGTTGTCATTATAAACAGAACTTCCCGTATGACCCCTGACCTCTCACCTTACAGTCGTAGGCTGACTGCTTGATGACCTCTGGAGCCATCCAGAAGGGCGTGCCAACGAAGGTGCTGCGTTTGAGCTGGGTGTCTGTTAGCTGTCCGGCCACCCCGAAGTCTGCCAGCTTCACCTCCCCGTGCTCCGACAGCAGGACGTTGGCAGCTGAGGGAGGGAAGAGAGCAGTATGGATCAGGGGGTCGCCCCGACCAGGACTCAAACCCTGGTCCAGCCACCGTCAACCCAACACCTTAACCGTTACGCGCAGAGAGCCAAACCCCTTGACGAGGTCACTAGCTGTGGGCTAATAAGGTCACTACTTCTAATCTGGACAACTCTCTGTAAACTTCATAGAATAGGCCCTCTATAGCAACACTGTCAGTAGTGTTGATGTCTCCTTGTACCTTCTCTGAGTGGAGGTATTCCCCCTCTACATTAACCCTGTCAGTAGTGTTGATGTCTCCTTGTACCTTCTCTGAGTGGAGGTATTCCCCCTCTACATTAACCCTGTCAGTAGTGTTGATGTCTCCTTGTACCTTCTCTGAGTGGAGGTATCCCCCCCTCTACATTAACACTGTCAGTAGTGTTGATGTCTCCTTGTACCTTCTCTGAGTGGAGGTATTCCCCCTCTACATTAACCCTGTCAGTAGTGTTGATGTCTCCTTGTACCTTCTCTGAGTGGAGGTATTCCCCTCTACATTAACCCTGTCAGTAGTGTTGATGTCTCCTTGTACCTTCTCTGAGTGGAGGTATTCCCCCTCTACATTAACCCTGTCAGTAGTGTTGATGTCTCCTTGTACCTTCTCTGAGTGGAGGTATTCCCCCTCTACATTAACCCTGTCAGTAGTGTTGATGTCTCCTTGTACCTTCTCTGAGTGGAGGTATTCCCCCTCTACATTAACCCTGTCAGTAGTGTTGATGTCTCCTTGTACCTTCTCTGAGTGGAGGTATTTCCCCTCTACATTAACCCTGTCAGTAGTGTTGATGTCTCCTTGTACCTTCTCTGAGTGGAGGTATTCCCCCTCTACATTAACCCTGTCAGTAGTGTTGATGTCTCCTTGTACCTTCTCTGAGTGGAGGTATTCCCCCCTCTACATTAACCCTGTCAGTAGTGTTGATGTCTCCTTGTACCTTCTCTGAGTGGAGGTATTCCCCCTCTACATTAACCCTGTCAGTAGTGTTGATGTCTCCTTGTACCTTCTCTGAGTGGAGGTATTCCCCCTCTACATTAACCCTGTCAGTAGTGTTGATGTCTCCTTGTACCTTCTCTGAGTGGAGGTATTCCCCCTCTACATTAACCCTGTCAGTAGTGTTGATGTCTCCTTGTACCTTCTCTGAGTGGAGGTATTCCCCCTCTACATTAACCCTGTCAGTAGTGTTGATGTCTCCTTGTACCTTCTCTGAGTGGAGGTATTCCCCCTCTACATTAACCCTGTCAGTAGTGTTGATGTCTCCTTGTACCTTCTCTGAGTGGAGGTATTCCCCTCTACATTAACCCTGTCAGTAGTGTTGATGTCTCCTTGTACCTTCTCTGAGTGGAGGTATTCCCCTCTACATTAACCCTGTCAGTAGTGTTGATGTCTCCTTGTACCTTCTCTGAGTGGAGGTATTCCCCCTCTACATTAACCCTGTCAGTAGTGTTGATGTCTCCTTGTACCTTCTCTGAGTGGAGGTATTCCCCCTCTACATTAACCCTGTCAGTAGTGTTGATGTCTCCTTGTACCTTCTCTGAGTGGAGGTATTCCCCCTCTACATTAACCCTGTCAGTAGTGTTGATGTCTCCTTGTACCTTCTCTGAGTGGAGGTATTCCCCCTCTACATTAACCCTGTCAGTAGTGTTGATGTCTCCTTGTACCTTCTCTGAGTGGAGGTATTCCCCCTCTACATTAACCCTGTCAGTAGTGTTGATGTCTCCTTGTACCTTCTCTGAGTGGAGGTATTCCCCCTCTACATTAACCCTGTCAGTAGTGTTGATGTCTCCTTGTACCTTCTCTGAGTGGAGGTATTCCCCCTCTACATTAACCCTGTCAGTAGTGTTGATGTCTCCTTGTACCTTCTCTGAGTGGAGGTATTCCCCCTCTACATTAACCCTGTCAGTAGTGTTGATGTCTCCTTGTACCTTCTCTGAGTGGAGGTATTCTCCCTCTACATTAACCCTGTCAGTAGTGTTGATGTCTCCTTGTACCTTCTCTGAGTGGAGGTATTCCCCCTCTACATTAACCCTGTCAGTAGTGTTGATGTCTCCTTGTACCTTCTCTGAGTGGAGGTATTCCCCCTCTACATTAACCCTGTCAGTAGTGTTGATGTCTCCTTGTACCTTCTCTGAGTGGAGGTATTCCCCCTCTACATTAACCCTGTCAGTAGTGTTGATGTCTCCTTGTACCTTCTCTGAGTGGAGGTATTCCCCCTCTACATTAACCCTGTCAGTAGTGTTGATGTCTCCTTGTACCTTCTCTGAGTGGAGGTATTCCCCCTCTACATTAACCCTGTCAGTAGTGTTGATGTCTCCTTGTACCTTCTCTGAGTGGAGGTATTCCCCCTCTACATTAACCCTGTCAGTAGTGTTGATGTCTCCTTGTACCTTCTCTGAGTGGAGGTATTCCCCCTCTACATTAACCCTGTCAGTAGTGTTGATGTCTCCTTGTACCTTCTCTGAGTGGAGGTATTCCCCCTCTACATTAACCCTGTCAGTAGTGTTGATGTCTCCTTGTACCTTCTCTGAGTGGAGGTATTCCCCCTCTACATTAACCCTGTCAGTAGTGTTGATGTCTCCTTGTACCTTCTCTGAGTGGAGGTATTCCCCCTCTACATTAACCCTGTCAGTAGTGTTGATGTCTCCTTGTACCTTCTCTGAGTGGAGGTATTCCCCCTCTACATTAACCCTGTCAGTAGTGTTGATGTCTCCTTGTACCTTCTCTGAGTGGAGGTATTCCCCCTCTACATTAACCCTGTCAGTAGTGTTGATGTCTCCTTGTACCTTCTCTGAGTGGAGGTATTCCCCCTCTACATTAACCCTGTCAGTAGTGTTGATGTCTCCTTGTACCTTCTCTGAGTGGAGGTATTCCCCCTCTACATTAACCCTGTCAGTAGTGTTGATGTCTCCTTGTACCTTCTCTGAGTGGAGGTATTCCCCTCTACATTAACCCTGTCAGTAGTGTTGATGTCTCCTTGTACCTTCTCTGAGTGGAGGTATTCCCCCTCTACATTAACCCTGTCAGTAGTGTTGATGTCTCCTTGTACCTTCTCTGAGTGGAGGTATTCCCCCTCTACATTAACCCTGTCAGTAGTGTTGATGTCTCCTTGTACCTTCTCTGAGTGGAGGTATTCCCCCTCTACATTAACCCTGTCAGTAGTGTTGATGTCTCCTTGTACCTTCTCTGAGTGGAGGTATTCCCCCTCTACATTAACCCTGTCAGTAGTGTTGATGTCTCCTTGTACCTTCTCTGAGTGGAGGTATTCCCCCTCTACATTAACCCTGTCAGTAGTGTTGATGTCTCCTTGTACCTTCTCTGAGTGGAGGTATTCCCCCTCTACATTAACCCTGTCAGTAGTGTTGATGTCTCCTTGTACCTTCTCTGAGTGGAGGTATTCCCCCTCTACATTAACCCTGTCAGTAGTGTTGATGTCTCCTTGTACCTTCTCTGAGTGGAGGTATTCCCCCTCTACATTAACCCTGTCAGTAGTGTTGATGTCTCCTTGTACCTTCTCTGAGTGGAGGTATTCCCCCTCTACATTAACCCTGTCAGTAGTGTTGATGTCTCCTTGTACCTTCTCTGAGTGGGAGGTATTCCCCCTCTACATTAACCCTGTCAGTAGTGTTGATGTCTCCTTGTACCTTCTCTGAGTGGAGGTATTCCCCCTCTACATTAACCCTGTCAGTAGTGTTGATGTCTCCTTGTACCTTCTCTGAGTGGAGGTATTCTCCCCTCTACATTAACCCTGTCAGTAGTGTTGATGTCTCCTTGTACCTTCTCTGAGTGGAGGTATTCCCCCTCTACATTAACCCTGTCAGTAGTGTTGATGTCTCCTTGTACCTTCTCTGAGTGGAGGTATTCCCCCTCTACATTAACCCTGTCAGTAGTGTTGATGTCTCCTTGTACCTTCTCTGAGTGGAGGTATTCCCCTCTACATTAACCCTGTCAGTAGTGTTGATGTCTCCTTGTACCTTCTCTGAGTGGAGGTATTCCCCTCTACATTAACCCTGTCAGTAGTGTTGATGTATCCTTGTACCTTCTCTGAGTGGAGGTATTCCCCCTCTACATTAACCCTGTCAGTAGTGTTGATGTCTCCTTGTACCTTCTCTGAGTGGAGGTATTCCCCCTCTACATTAACCCTGTCAGTAGTGTTGATGTCTCCTTGTACCTTCTCTGAGTGGAGGTATTCCCCCTCTACATTAACCCTGTCAGTAGTGTTGATGTCTCCTTGTACCTTCTCTGAGTGGAGGTATTCCCCCTCTACATTAACCCTGTCAGCCCCTTCTAATAACCCTGTTAGTTAGGTCAGCCCCTACTAGTATCCCTGTTAGTTAGGTTAGCCCCTACTAGTATCCCTGTTAGTTAGATCAGCCCCTACTAGTATCCCTGTTAGTTAGGTCAGCCCCTACTAGTATCCCTGTTAGTTAGGTCAGCCCCTACTAGTATCCCTGTTAGTTAGGTCAGCCCCTACTAGTATCCCTGTTAGTTAGGTCAGCCCCTACTAGTATCCCTGTTAGTTAGGTCAGCCCCTACTAGTATCCCTGTTAGTTAGGTCAGCCCCTACTAGTATCCCTGTTAGTTAGGTTAGCCCCTACTAGTATCCCTGTTAGTTAGGTCAGCCCCTACTAGTATCCCTGTTAGTTAGGTCAGCCCCTACTAGTATCCCTGTTAGTTAGGTCAGCCCCTACTAGTATCCCTGTTAGTTAGGTCAGCCCCTACTAGTATCCCTGTTAGTTAGGTTAGCCCCTACTAGTATCCCTGTTAGTTAGGTCAGCCCCTACTAGTATCCCTGTTAGTTAGGTTAGCCCCTACTAGTATCCCTGTTAGTTAGGTTAGCCCCTACTAGTATCCCTGTTAGTTAGGTTAGCCCCTACTAGTATCCCTGTTAGTTAGGTTAGCCCCTACTAGTATCCCTGTTAGTTAGGTTAGCCCCTACTAGTATCCCTGTTAGTTAGGTCAGCCCCTACTAGTATCCCTGTTAGTTAGGTTAGCCCCTACTAGTATCCCAGTTAGTTAGTTTAGCCCCTACTAGTATCCCTGTTAGTTAGGTCAGCCCCTACTAGTATCCCTGTTAGTTAGGTCAGCCCCTACTAGTATCCCTGTTAGTTAGGTCAGCCCCTACTAGTATCCCTGTTAGTTAGGTCAGCCCCTACTAGTATCCCTGTTAGTTAGGTCAGCCCCTACTAGTATCCCTGTTAGTTAGGTCAGCCCCTACTAGTATCCCTGTTAGTTAGGTCAGCCCCTACTAGTATCCCTGTTAGTTAGGTCAGCCCCTACTAGTATCCCTGTTAGTTAGGTCAGCCCCTACTAGTATCCCTGTTAGTTAGGTTAGCCCCTACTAGTATCCCTGTTAGTTAGGTCAGCCCCTACTAGTATCCCTGTTAGTTAGGTCAGCCCCTACTAGTATCCCTGTTAGTTAGGTCAGCCCCTACTAGTATCCCTGTTAGTTACGTCAGCCCCTACTAGTATCCCTGTTAGTTAGGTCAGCCCCTACTAGTATCCCTGTTAGTTAGGTTAGCCCCTACTAGTATCCCTGTTAGTTAGTTTAGCCCCTACTAGTATCCCTGTTAGTTAGGTTAGCCCCTACTAGTATCCCTGTTAGTTAGGTCAGCCCCTACTAGTATCCCTGTTAGTTAGGTTAGCCCCTACTAGTATCCCTGTTAGTTAGGTTAGCCCCTACTAGTATCCCTGTTAGTTAGGTTAGCCCCTACTAGTATCCCTGTTAGTTAGGTTAGCCCCTACTAGTATCCCTGTTAGTTAGGTTAGCCCCTACTAGTATCCCTGTTAGTTAGGTTAGCCCCTACTAGTATCCCTGTTAGTTAGGTTAGCCCCTACTAGTATCCCTGTTAGTTAGGTTAGACCCTACTAGTATCCCTGTTAGTTAGGTTAGCCCCTACTAGTATCCCTGTTAGTTAGGTTAGCCCCTACTAGTATCCCTGTTAGTTAGGTTAGCCCCTACTAGTATCCCTGTTAGTTAGGTCAGCCCCTACTAGTATCCCTGTTAGTTAGGTCAGCCCCTACTAGTATCCCTGTTAGTTAGGTTAGCCCCTACTAGTATCCCTGTTAGTTAGGTCAGCCCCTACTAGTATCCCTGTTAGTTAGGTCAGCCCCTACTAGTATCCCTGTTAGTTAGGTTAGCCCCTACTAGTATCCCTGTTAGTTAGGTCAGCCCCTACTAGTATCCCTGTTAGTTAGGTTAGCCCCTACTAGTATCCCTGTTAGTTAGGTTAGCCCCTACTAGTATCCCTGTTAGTTAGGTCAGCCCCTACTAGTATCCCTGTTAGTTAGGTTAGCCCCTACTAGTATCCCTGTTAGTTAGGTTAGCCCCTACTAGTATCCCTGTTAGTTAGGTCAGCCCCTACTAGTATCCCTGTTAGTTAGGTTAGCCCCTACTAGTATCCCTGTTAGTTAGGTTAGCCCCTACTAGTATCCCTGTTAGTTAGTTTAGCCCCTACTAGTATCCCTGTTAGTTAGGTTAGCCCCTACTAGTATCCCTGTTAGTTAGGTTAGCCCCTACTAGTATCCCTGTTAGTTAGGTTAGCCCCTACTAGTATCCCTGTTAGTTAGGTCAGCCCCTACTAGTATCCCTGTTAGTTAGGTTAGCCCCTACTAGTATCCCTGTTAGTTAGGTCAGCCCCCTACTAGTATCCCTGTTAGTTAGGTTAGCCCCTACTAGTATCCCTGTTAGTTAGGTCAGCCCCTACTAGTATCCCTGTTAGTTAGGTTAGCCCCTACTAGTATCCCTGTTAGTTAGGTTAGCCCCTACTAGTATCCCTGTTAGTTAGGTTAGCCCCTACTAGTATCCCTGTTAGTTAGGTCAGCCCCTACTAGTATCCCTGTTAGTTAGGTCAGCCCCTACTAGTATCCCTGTTAGTTAGGTTAGCCCCTACTAGTATCCCTGTTAGTTAGGTCAGCCCCTACTAGTATCCCTGTTAGTTAGGTCAGCCCCTACTAGTATCCCTGGTAGTTAGGTCAGCCCCTACTAGTATCCCTGTTAGTTAGGTCAGCCCCTACTAGTATCCCTGTTAGTTAGGTTAGCCCCTACTAGTATCCCTGTTAGTTAGGTCAGCCCCTACTAGTATCCCTGTTAGTTAGGTTAGCCCCTACTAGTATCCCTGTTAGTTAGGTTAGCCCCTACTAGTATCCCTGTTAGTTAGGTTAGCCCCTACTAGTATCCCTGTTAGTTAGGTTAGCCCCTACTAGTATCCCTGTTAGTTAGGTCAGCCCCTACTAGTATCCCTGTTAGTTAGGTCAGCCCCTACTAGTATCCCTGTTAGTTAGGTTAGCCCCTACTAGTATCCCTGTTAGTTAGGTTAGCCCCTACTAGTATCCCTGTTAGTTAGGTTAGCCCCTACTAGTATCCCTGTTAGTTAGTTTAGCCCCTACTAGTATCCCTGTTAGTTAGGTCAGCCCCTACTAGTATCCCTGTTAGTTAGGTCAGCCCCTACTAGTATCCCTGTTAGTTAGGTTAGCCCCTACTAGTATCCCTGTTAGTTAGGTCAGCCCCTACTAGTATCCCTGTTAGTTAGGTTAGCCCCTACTAGTATCCCTGTTAGTTAGGTTAGCCCCTACTAGTATCCCTGTTAGTTAGGTCAGCCCCTACTAGTATCCCTGTTAGTTAGGTTAGCCCCTACTAGTATCCCTGTTAGTTAGTTTAGCCCCTACTAGTATCCCTGTTAGTTAGTACCTTTGATATCTCTGTGTATCTTCTTCTCTGAGTGAAGGTATTCTAGACCCTTCAGAATCTCTCTGAGGATGGTAGCGATCTGAGTCTCATCCAGCAACCCCGGCTCCAACTGGAACAAACACACAACCACCACTGTTAGTTAGCACAACTCACACAACCACCACTGTTAGTTAGCACAACTCACACAACCACCACTGTTAGCTAGCACAACTCACACAACCACCACTGTTAGTTAGCACAACTCACACAACCACCACTGTTAGTTAGCACAACTCACACAACCACCACTGTTAGTTAGCACAACTCACACAACCACCACTGTTAGTTAGCACAACTCACACAACCACCACTGTTAGTTAGCACAACTCACACAACCACCACTGTTAGTTAGCACAACTCACACAACCACCACTGTTAGCTAGCACAACTCACACAACCACCACTGTTAGCTAGCACAACTCACACAACCACCACTGTTAGTTAGCACAACTCACACAACCCCCACTGTTAGTTAGCACAACTCACACAACCACCACTGTTAGTTAGCACAACTCACACAACCACCACTGTTAGTTAGCACAACTCACACAACCACCACTGTTAGTTAGTACAACTCACACAACCACCACTGTTAGTTAGCACAACTCACACAACCACCACTGTTAGTTAGCACAACTCACACAACCACCACTGTTAGTTAGTACAACTCACACAACCACCACTGTTAGCTAGTACAACTCACACAACCACCACTGTTAGTTAGTACAACTCACCTAACCATCACTGTTAGCTAGTACAACTCACACAACCACCACTGTTAGTTAGTACAACTCACACAACCACCACTGTTAGCTAGTACAACTCACACAACCACCACTGTTAGCTAGTACAACTCACACAACCACCACTGTTAGTTAGCACAACTCACACAACCACCACTGTTAGCTAGTACAACTCACACAACCACCACTGTTAGTTAGTACAACTCACACAACCACCACTGTTAGCTAGTACAACTCACACAACCACCACTGTTAGTTAGTACAACTCACACAACCACCACTGTTAGCTAGTACAACTCACACAACCACCACTGATAGTTAGCACAACTCACACAACCACCACTGTTAGCTAGCACAACTCACACAACCACCACTGTTAGCTAGTACAACTCACACAACCACCACTGTTAGTTAGTACAACTCACCTAACCATCACTGTTAGCTAGTACAACTCACACAACCACCACTGTTAGTTAGTACAACTCACACAACCACCACTGTTAGTTAGTACAACTCACACAACCACCACTGTTAGCTAGTACAACTCACACAACCACCACTGTTAGCTAGTACAACTCACCTAACCATCACTGTTAGTTAGCACAACTCACACAACCACCACTGTTAGTTAGTACAACTCACACAACCACCACTGTTAGTTAGTACAACTCACACAACCACCACTGTTAGTTAGCACAACTCACACAACCACCACTGTTAGTTAGCACAACTCACACAACCACCACTGTTAGTTAGTACAACTCACACAACCACCACTGTTAGCTAGCACAACTCACACAACCACCACTGTTAGTTAGTACAACTCACACAACCACCACTGTTAGTTAGTACAACTCACACAACCACCACTGTTAGCTAGTACAACTCACACAACCACCACTGTTAGCTAGTACAACTCACACAACCACCACTGTTAGTTAGTACAACTCACACAACCACCACTGTTAGCTAGTACAACTCACACAACCACCACTGTTAGTTAGCACAACTCACACAACCACCACTGTTAGCTAGCACAACTCACACAACCACCACTGTTAGCTAGTACAACTCACACAACCACCACTGTTAGTTAGTACAACTCACCTAACCATCACTGTTAGCTAGTACAACTCACACAACCACCACTGTTAGTTAGTACAACTCACACAACCACCACTGTTAGCTAGTACAACTCACACAACCACCACTGTTAGCTAGTACAACTCACACAACCACCACTGTTAGTTAGCACAACTCACACAACCACCACTGTTAGCTAGTACAACTCACACAACCACCACTGTTAGTTAGTACAACTCACACAACCACCACTGTTAGCTAGTACAACTCACACAACCACCACTGATAGTTAGCACAACTCACACAACCACCACTGTTAGCTAGCACAACTCACACAACCACCACTGTTAGCTAGTACAACTCACACAACCACCACTGTTAGTTAGTACAACTCACCTAACCATCACTGTTAGCTAGTACAACTCACACAACCACCACTGTTAGTTAGTACAACTCACACAACCACCACTGTTAGTTAGTACAACTCACACAACCACCACTGTTAGCTAGTACAACTCACACAACCACCACTGTTAGCTAGTACAACTCACACAACCACCACTGTTAGCTAGTACAACTCACACAACCACCACTGTTAGTTAGCACAACTCACACAACCACCACTGTTAGCTAGCACAACTCACACAACCACCACTGTTAGCTAGTACAACTCACACAACCACCACTGTTAGTTAGTACAACTCACCTAACCATCACTGTTAGTTAGCAAAACTCACACAACCACCACTGTTAGTTAGTACAACTCACCTAACCATCACTGTTAGTTAGCACAACTCACCTATCCATCACTGTTAGTTAGCACAACTCACACAACCACCACTGTTAGTTAGTAAACTCACACAACCACCACTGTTAGCTAGCACAACTCACACAACCACCACTGTTAGTTAGTACAACTCACACAACCACCACTGTTAGTTAGTACAACTCACCTAACCATCACTGTTAGCTAGTACAACTCACACAACCACCACTGTTAGTTAGTACAACTCACACAACCACCACTGTTAGCTAGTACAACTCACACAACCACCACTGTTAGTTAGCACAACTCACACAACCACCACTGTTAGCTAGCACAACTCACACAACCACCACTGTTAGCTAGTACAACTCACACAACCACCACTGTTAGTTAGTACAACTCACCTAACCATCACTGTTAGTTAGCACAACTCACACAACCACCACTGTTAGTTAGTACAACTCACCTAACCACCACTGTTAGTTAGCACAACTCACACAACCACCACTGTTAGTTAGCACAACTCACACAACCACCACTGTTAGTTAGTACAACTCACACAACCACCACTGTTAGCTAGCACAACTCACACAACCACCACTGTTAGTTAGTACAACTCACACAACCACCACTGTTAGTTAGTACAACTCACACAACCACCACTGTTAGCTAGTACAACTCACACAACCACCACTGTTAGCTAGTACAACTCACACAACCACCACTGTTAGTTAGTACAACTCACACAACCACCACTGTTAGCTAGTACAACTCACACAACCACCACTGTTAGTTAGCACAACTCACACAACCACCACTGTTAGCTAGCACAACTCACACAACCACCACTGTTAGCTAGTACAACTCACACAACCACCACTGTTAGTTAGTACAACTCACCTAACCATCACTGTTAGCTAGTACAACTCACACAACCACCACTGTTAGTTAGTACAACTCACACAACCACCACTGTTAGCTAGTACAACTCACACAACCACCACTGTTAGCTAGTACAACTCACACAACCACCACTGTTAGTTAGCACAACTCACACAACCACCACTGTTAGCTAGTACAACTCACACAACCACCACTGTTAGTTAGTACAACTCACACAACCACCACTGTTAGCTAGTACAACTCACACAACCACCACTGATAGTTAGCACAACTCACACAACCACCACTGTTAGCTAGCACAACTCACACAACCACCACTGTTAGCTAGTACAACTCACACAACCACCACTGTTAGTTAGTACAACTCACCTAACCATCACTGTTAGCTAGTACAACTCACACAACCACCACTGTTAGTTAGTACAACTCACACAACCACCACTGTTAGCTAGTACAACTCACACAACCACCACTGTTAGCTAGTACAACTCACACAACCACCACTGTTAGCTAGTACAACTCACACAACCACCACTGTTAGCTAGTACAACTCACACAACCACCACTGTTAGTTAGCACAACTCACACAACCATCACTGTTAGCTAGCACAACTCACACAACCACCACTGTTAGCTAGTACAACTCACACAACCACCACTGTTAGTTAGTACAACTCACCTAACCATCACTGTTAGTTAGCACAAACTCACACAACCACCACTGTTAGTTAGTACAACTCACCTAACCATCACTGTTAGTTAGCACAACTCACCTAACCATCACTGTTAGTTAGCACAACTCACACAACCACCACTGTTAGTTAGTAAACTCACACAACCACCACTGTTAGCTAGCACAACTCACACAACCACCACTGTTAGTTAGTACAACTCACACAACCACCACTGTTAGTTAGTACAACTCACCTAACCATCACTGTTAGCTAGTACAACTCACACAACCACCACTGTTAGTTAGTACAACTCACACAACCACCACTGTTAGCTAGTACAACTCACACAACCACCACTGTTAGTTAGCACAACTCACACAACCACCACTGTTAGCTAGCACAACTCACACAACCACCACTGTTAGCTAGTACAACTCACACAACCACCACTGTTAGTTAGTACAACTCACCTAACCATCACTGTTAGTTAGCACAACTCACACAACCACCACTGTTAGTTAGTACAACTCACCTAACCATCACTGTTAGTTAGCACAACTCACCTAACCACCACTGTTAGTTAGTACAACTCACACAACCACCACTGTTAGTTAGTACAACTCACACAACCACCACTGTTAGTTAGTACAACTCACACAACCATCACTGTTAGTTAGTACAACTCACACAACCACCACTGTTAGTTAGCACACCTCACACAACCACCACTGTTAGCTAGCACAACTCACACAACCACCACTGTTAGCTAGCACAACTCACACAACTACCACTGTTAGTTAGCACAACTCACACAACCACCACTGTTAGCTAGCACAACTCACACAACCACCACTGTTAGTTAGCACAACTCACACAACCACCACTGTTAGTTAGCACAACTCACACAACCACCACTGTTAGTTAGTACAACCACCACTGTTAGTTAGTACAACTAACACAACCACCACTGTTAGCTAGCACAACTCACACAACCACCACTGTTAGCTAGCACAACTCACACAACCACCACTGTTAGCTAGCACAACTCACACAACCACCACTGTTAGTTAGTACAACTCACCCAACCACCACTGTTAGCTAGTACAACTCACACAACCACCACTGTTAGTTAGTACAACTCACACAACCACCACTGTTAGTTAGTACAACTCACACAACCACCACTGTTAGCTAGTACAACTCACACAACCACCACTGTTAGCTAGTACAACTCACACAACCACCACTGTTAGCTAGTACAACTCACACAACCACCACTGTTAGTTAGCACAACTCACACAACCACCACTGTTAGCTAGCACAACTCACACAACCACCACTGTTAGCTAGTACAACTCACACAACCACCACTGTTAGTTAGTACAACTCACCTAACCATCACTGTTAGTTAGCACAACTCACACAACCACCACTGTTAGTTAGTACAACTCACCTAACCATCACTGTTAGTTAGCACAACTCACCTAACCATCACTGTTAGTTAGCACAACTCACACAACCACCACTGTTAGTTAGTACAACTCACACAACCACCACTGTTAGTTAGCACAACTCACACAACCACCACTGTTAGTTAGCACAACTCACACAACCACCACTGTTAGTTAGTACAACTCACACAACCACCACTGTTAGCTAGCACAACTCACACAACCACCACTGTTAGTTAGTACAACTCACACAACCACCACTGTTAGTTAGTACAACTCACACAACCACCACTGTTAGCTAGTAAAACTCACACAACCACCACTGTTAGCTAGTACAACTCACACAACCACCACTGTTAGCTAGTACAACTCACACAACCACCACTGTTAGTTAGCACAACTCACACAACCACCACTGTTAGCTAGCACAACTCACACAACCACCACTGTTAGCTAGTACAACTCACACAACCACCACTGTTAGTTAGTACAACTCACCTAACCATCACTGTTAGTTAGCACAACTCACACAACCACCACTGTTAGTTAGTACAACTCACCCAACCATCACTGTTAGTTAGCACAACTCACACAACCACCACTGTTAGTTAGTACAACTCACACAACCACCACTGTTAGTTAGTACAACTCACACAACCACCACTGTTAGTTAGTACAACTCACACAACCATCACTGTTAGTTAGTACAACTCACACAACCACCACTGTTAGTTAGCACAACTCACACAACCACCACTGTTAGCTAGCACAACTCACACAACCACCACTGTTAGCTAGCACAACTCACACAACTACCACTGTTAGTTAGCACAACTCACACAACCACCACTGTTAGCTAGCACAACTCACACAACCACCACTGTTAGTTAGCACAACTCACACAACCACCACTGTTAGTTAGCACAACTCACACAACCACCACTGTTAGTTAGTACAACCAACCACCACTGTTAGTTAGTACAACTCACACAACCACCACTGTTAGCTAGCACAACTCACACAACCACCACTGTTAGCTAGCACAACTCACACAACCACCACTGTTAGCTAGCACAACTAACACAACCACCACTGTTAGCTAGCACAACTCACACAACCACCACTGTTAGCTAGCACAACTCACACAACCACCACTGTTAGCTAGCACAACTCACACAACCACCACTGTTAGCTAGCACAACTCACACAACCACCACTGTTAGTTAGTACAACTCACACAACCACCACTGTTAGTTAGTACAACTCACCTAACCATCACTGTTAGTTAGCACAACTCACACAACCACCACTGTTAGTTAGTAAACTCACACAACCACCACTGTTAGCTAGCACAACTCACACAACCACCACTGTTAGTTAGTACAACTCACACAACCACCACTGTTAGTTAGTACAACTCACCTAACCATCACTGTTAGCTAGTACAACTCACACAACCACCACTGTTAGTTAGTACAACTCACACAACCACCACTGTTAGCTAGTACAACTCACACAACCACCACTGTTAGTTAGCACAACTCACACAACCACCACTGTTAGCTAGCACAACTCACACAACCACCACTGTTAGCTAGTACAACTCACACAACCACCACTGTTAGTTAGTACAACTCACACAACCACCACTGTTAGCTAGTACAACTCACACAACCACCACTGTTAGTTAGTACAACTCACACAACCACCACTGTTAGCTAGTACAACTCACACAACCACCACTGTTAGTTAGCACAACTCACACAACCACCACTGTTAGCTAGCACAACTCACACAACCACCACTGTTAGCTAGTACAACTCACACAACTACCACTGTTAGTTAGCACAACTCACACAACCACCACTGTTAGCTAGCACAACTCACACAACCACCACTGTTAGTTAGCACAACTCACACAACCACCACTGTTAGTTAGCACAACTCACACAACCACCACTGTTAGTTAGTACACAACCACCACTGTTAGTTAGTACAACTAACACAACCACCACTGTTAGCTAGCACAACTCACACAACCACCACTGTTAGCTAGCACAACTCACACAACCACCACTGTTAGCTAGCACAACTCACACAACCACCACTGTTAGTTAGTACAACTCACCTAACCATCACTGTTAGCTAGTACAACTCACACAACCACCACTGTTAGTTAGTACAACTCACACAACCACCACTGTTAGTTAGTACAACTCACACAACCACCACTGTTAGCTAGTACAACTCACACAACCACCACTGTTAGCTAGTACAACTCACACAACCACCACTGTTAGCTAGTACAACTCACACAACCACCACTGTTAGTTAGCACAACTCACACAACCACCACTGTTAGCTAGCACAACTCACACAACCACCACTGTTAGCTAGTACAACTCACACAACCACCACTGTTAGTTAGTACAACTCACCCAACCATCACTGTTAGTTAGCAAAACTCACACAACCACCACTGTTAGTTAGTACAACTCACCTAACCATCACTGTTAGTTAGCACAACTCACCCAACCATCACTGTTAGTTAGCACAACTCACACAACCACCACTGTTAGTTAGTACAACTCACACAACCACCACTGTTAGTTAGCACAACTCACACAACCACCACTGTTAGTTAGCACAACTCACACAACCACCACTGTTAGTTAGTACAACTCACACAACCACCACTGTTAGCTAGCACAACTCACACAACCACCACTGTTAGTTAGTACAACTCACACAACCACCACTGTTAGTTAGTACAACTCACCTAACCATCACTGTTAGCTAGTACAACTCACACAACCACCACTGTTAGTTAGTACAACTCACACAACCACCACTGTTAGCTAGCACAACTCACACAACCACCACTGTTAGCTAGTACAACTCACACAACCACCACTGTTAGTTAGTACAACTCACCTAACCATCACTGTTAGCTAGTACAACTCACACAACCACCACTGTTAGTTAGTACAACTCACACAACCACCACTGTTAGCTAGTACAACTCACACAACCACCACTGTTAGCTAGTACAACTCACACAACCACCACTGTTAGTTAGCACAACTCACACAACCACCACTGTTAGCTAGTACAACTCACACAACCACCACTGTTAGTTAGTACAACTCACACAACCACCACTGTTAGCTAGTACAACTCACACAACCACCACTGATAGTTAGCACAACTCACACAACCACCACTGTTAGCTAGCACAACTCACACAACCACCACTGTTAGCTAGTACAACTCACACAACCACCACTGTTAGTTAGTACAACTCACCTAACCATCACTGTTAGCTAGTACAACTCACACAACCACCACTGTTAGTTAGTACAACTCACACAACCACCACTGTTAGTTAGTACAACTCACACAACCACCACTGTTAGCTAGTACAACTCACACAACCACCACTGTTAGCTAGTACAACTCACACAACCACCACTGTTAGCTAGTACAACTCACACAACCACCACTGTTAGTTAGCACAACTCACACAACCACCACTGTTAGCTAGCACAACTCACACAACCACCACTGTTAGCTAGTACAACTCACACAACCACCACTGTTAGTTAGTACAACTCACCTAACCATCACTGTTAGTTAGCAAAACTCACACAACCACCACTGTTAGTTAGTACAACTCACCTAACCATCACTGTTAGTTAGCACAACTCACCTATCCATCACTGTTAGTTAGCACAACTCACACAACCACCACTGTTAGTTAGTAAACTCACACAACCACCACTGTTAGCTAGCACAACTCACACAACCACCACTGTTAGTTAGTACAACTCACACAACCACCACTGTTAGTTAGTACAACTCACCTAACCATCACTGTTAGCTAGTACAACTCACACAACCACCACTGTTAGTTAGTACAACTCACACAACCACCACTGTTAGCTAGTACAACTCACACAACCACCACTGTTAGTTAGCACAACTCACACAACCACCACTGTTAGCTAGCACAACTCACACAACCACCACTGTTAGCTAGTACAACTCACACAACCACCACTGTTAGTTGGTACAACTCACCTAACCATCACTGTTAGTTAGCACAACTCACACAACCACCACTGTTAGTTAGTACAACTCACCTAACCACCACTGTTAGTTAGCACAACTCACACAACCACCACTGTTAGTTAGCACAACTCACACAACCACCACTGTTAGTTAGTACAACTCACACAACCACCACTGTTAGCTAGCACAACTCACACAACCACCACTGTTAGTTAGTACAACTCACACAACCACCACTGTTAGTTAGTACAACTCACACAACCACCACTGTTAGCTAGTACAACTCACACAACCACCACTGTTAGCTAGTACAACTCACACAACCACCACTGTTAGTTAGTACAACTCACACAACCACCACTGTTAGCTAGTACAACTCACACAACCACCACTGTTAGTTAGCACAACTCACACAACCACCACTGTTAGCTAGCACAACTCACACAACCACCACTGTTAGCTAGTACAACTCACACAACCACCACTGTTAGTTAGTACAACTCACCTAACCATCACTGTTAGCTAGTACAACTCACACAACCACCACTGTTAGTTAGTACAACTCACACAACCACCACTGTTAGCTAGTACAACTCACACAACCACCACTGTTAGCTAGTACAACTCACACAACCACCACTGTTAGTTAGCACAACTCACACAACCACCACTGTTAGCTAGTACAACTCACACAACCACCACTGTTAGTTAGTACAACTCACACAACCACCACTGTTAGCTAGTACAACTCACACAACCACCACTGATAGTTAGCACAACTCACACAACCACCACTGTTAGCTAGCACAACTCACACAACCACCACTGTTAGCTAGTACAACTCACACAACCACCACTGTTAGTTAGTACAACTCACCTAACCATCACTGTTAGCTAGTACAACTCACACAACCACCACTGTTAGTTAGTACAACTCACACAACCACCACTGTTAGTTAGTACAACTCACACAACCACCACTGTTAGCTAGTACAACTCACACAACCACCACTGTTAGCTAGTACAACTCACACAACCACCACTGTTAGCTAGTACAACTCACACAACCACCACTGTTAGTTAGCACAACTCACACAACCACCACTGTTAGCTAGCACAACTCACACAACCACCACTGTTAGCTAGTACAACTCACACAACCACCACTGTTAGTTAGTACAACTCACCTAACCATCACTGTTAGTTAGCAAAACTCACACAACCACCACTGTTAGTTAGTACAACTCACCTAACCATCACTGTTAGTTAGCACAACTCACCTATCCATCACTGTTAGTTAGCACAACTCACACAACCACCACTGTTAGTTAGTAAACTCACACAACCACCACTGTTAGCTAGCACAACTCACACAACCACCACTGTTAGTTAGTACAACTCACACAACCACCACTGTTAGTTAGTACAACTCACCTAACCATCACTGTTAGCTAGTACAACTCACACAACCACCACTGTTAGTTAGTACAACTCACACAACCACCACTGTTAGCTAGTACAACTCACACAACCACCACTGTTAGTTAGCACAACTCACACAACCACCACTGTTAGCTAGCACAACTCACACAACCACCACTGTTAGCTAGTACAACTCACACAACCACCACTGTTAGTTAGTACAACTCACCTAACCATCACTGTTAGTTAGCACAACTCACACAACCACCACTGTTAGTTAGTACAACTCACCTAACCATCACTGTTAGTTAGCACAACTCACCTAACCACCACTGTTAGTTAGTACAACTCACACAACCACCACTGTTAGTTAGTACAACTCACACAACCACCACTGTTAGTTAGTACAACTCACACAACCATCACTGTTAGTTAGTACAACTCACACAACCACCACTGTTAGTTAGCACACCTCACACAACCACCACTGTTAGCTAGCACAACTCACACAACCACCACTGTTAGCTAGCACAACTCACACAACTACCACTGTTAGTTAGCACAACTCACACAACCACCACTGTTAGCTAGCACAACTCACACAACCACCACTGTTAGTTAGCACAACTCACACAACCACCACTGTTAGTTAGCACAACTCACACAACCACCACTGTTAGTTAGTACAACCACCACTGTTAGTTAGTACAACTAACACAACCACCACTGTTAGCTAGCACAACTCACACAACCACCACTGTTAGCTAGCACAACTCACACAACCACCACTGTTAGCTAGCACAACTCACACAACCACCACTGTTAGTTAGTACAACTCACCTAACCATCACTGTTAGCTAGTACAACTCACACAACCACCACTGTTAGTTAGTACAACTCACACAACCACCACTGTTAGTTAGTACAACTCACACAACCACCACTGTTAGCTAGTACAACTCACACAACCACCACTGTTAGCTAGTACAACTCACACAACCACCACTGTTAGCTAGTACAACTCACACAACCACCACTGTTAGTTAGCACAACTCACACAACCACCACTGTTAGCTAGCACAACTCACACAACCACCACTGTTAGCTAGTACAACTCACACAACCACCACTGTTAGTTAGTACAACTCACCTAACCATCACTGTTAGTTAGCAAAACTCACACAACCACCACTGTTAGTTAGTACAACTCACCTAACCATCACTGTTAGTTAGCACAACTCACCTAACCATCACTGTTAGTTAGCACAACTCACACAACCACCACTGTTAGTTAGTACAACTCACACAACCACCACTGTTAGTTAGCACAACTCACACAACCACCACTGTTAGTTAGCACAACTCACACAACCACCACTGTTAGTTAGTACAACTCACACAACCACCACTGTTAGCTAGCACAACTCACACAACCACCACTGTTAGTTAGTACAACTCACACAACCACCACTGTTAGTTAGTACAACTCACCTAACCATCACTGTTAGCTAGTACAACTCACACAACCACCACTGTTAGTTAGTACAACTCACACAACCACCACTGTTAGCTAGTACAACTCACACAACCACCACTGTTAGTTAGCACAACTCACACAACCACCACTGTTAGCTAGCACAACTCACACAACCACCACTGTTAGCTAGTACAACTCACACAACCACCACTGTTAGTTAGTACAACTCACCTAACCATCACTGTTAGTTAGCACAACTCACACAACCACCACTGTTAGTTAGTACAACTCACCTAACCATCACTGTTAGTTAGCACAACTCACCTAACCACCACTGTTAGTTAGTACAACTCACACAACCACCACTGTTAGTTAGTACAACTCACACAACCACCACTGTTAGTTAGTACAACTCACACAACCATCACTGTTAGTTAGTACAACTCACACAACCACCACTGTTAGTTAGCACACCTCACACAACCACCACTGTTAGCTAGCACAACTCACACAACCACCACTGTTAGCTAGCACAACTCACACAACTACCACTGTTAGTTAGCACAACTCACACAACCACCACTGTTAGCTAGCACAACTCACACAACCACCACTGTTAGTTAGCACAACTCACACAACCACCACTGTTAGTTAGCACAACTCACACAACCACCACTGTTAGTTAGGTACAACCACCACTGTTAGTTAGTACAACTCACACAACCACCACTGTTAGCTAGCACAACTCACACAACCACCACTGTTAGCTAGCACAACTCACACAACCACCACTGTTAGCTAGCACAACTAACACAACCACCACTGTTAGCTAGCACAACTCACACAACCACCACTGTTAGCTAGCACAACTCACACAACCACCACTGTTAGCTAGCACAACTCACACAACCACCACTGTTAGCTAGCACAACTCACACAACCACCACTGTTAGTTAGTACAACTCACACAACCACCACTGTTAGTTAGTACAACTCACCTAACCATCACTGTTAGTTAGCACAACTCACACAACCACCACTGTTAGTTAGTAAACTCACACAACCACCACTGTTAGCTAGCACAACTCACACAACCACCACTGTTAGTTAGTACAACTCACACAACCACCACTGTTAGTTAGTACAACTCACCTAACCATCACTGTTAGCTAGTACAACTCACACAACCACCACTGTTAGTTAGTACAACTCACACAACCACCACTGTTAGCTAGTACAACTCACACAACCACCACTGTTAGTTAGCACAACTCACACAACCACCACTGTTAGCTAGCACAACTCACACAACCACCACTGTTAGCTAGTACAACTCACACAACCACCACTGTTAGTTAGTACAACTCACACAACCACCACTGTTAGTTAGTACAACTCACACAACCACCACTGTTAGTTAGTACAACTCACACAACCATCACTGTTAGTTGGTACAACTCACACAACCACCACTGTTAGTTAGCACACCTCCACACAACCACCACTGTTAGCTAGCACAACTCACACAACCACCACTGTTAGCTAGCACAACTCACACAACTACCACTGTTAGTTAGCACAACTCACACAACCACCACTGTTAGCTAGCACAACTCACACAACCACCACTGTTAGTTAGCACAACTCACACAACCACCACTGTTAGTTAGCACAACTCACACAACCACCACTGTTAGTTAGTACAACCACCACTGTTAGTTAGTACAACTAACACAACCACCACTGTTAGCTAGCACAACTCACACAACCACCACTGTTAGCTAGCACAACTCACACAACCACCACTGTTAGCTAGCACAACTCACACAACCACCACTGTTAGTTAGTACAACTCACCTAACCATCACTGTTAGCTAGTACAACTCACACAACCACCACTGTTAGTTAGTACAACTCACACAACCACCACTGTTAGTTAGTACAACTCACACAACCACCACTGTTAGCTAGTACAACTCACACAACCACCACTGTTAGCTAGTACAACTCACACAACCACCACTGTTAGCTAGTACAACTCACACAACCACCACTGTTAGTTAGCACAACTCACACAACCACCACTGTTAGCTAGCACAACTCACACAACCACCACTGTTAGCTAGTACAACTCACACAACCACCACTGTTAGTTAGTACAACTCACCTAACCATCACTGTTAGTTAGCAAAACTCACACAACCACCACTGTTAGTTAGTACAACTCACCTAACCATCACTGTTAGTTAGCACAACTCACCTAACCATCACTGTTAGTTAGCACAACTCACACAACCACCACTGTTAGTTAGTACAACTCACACAACCACCACTGTTAGTTAGCACAACTCACACAACCACCACTGTTAGTTAGCACAACTCACACAACCACCACTGTTAGTTAGTACAACTCACACAACCACCACTGTTAGCTAGCACAACTCACACAACCACCACTGTTAGTTAGTACAACTCACACAACCACCACTGTTAGTTAGTACAACTCACCTAACCATCACTGTTAGCTAGTACAACTCACACAACCACCACTGTTAGTTAGTACAACTCACACAACCACCACTGTTAGCTAGAACAACTCACACAACCACCACTGTTAGTTAGCACAACTCACACAACCACCACTGTTAGCTAGCACAACTCACACAACCACCACTGTTAGCTAGTACAACTCACACAACCACCACTGTTAGTTAGTACAACTCACCTAACCATCACTGTTAGTTAGCACAACTCACACAACCACCACTGTTAGTTAGTACAACTCACCTAACCATCACTGTTAGTTAGCACAACTCACCTAACCACCACTGTTAGTTAGTACAACTCACACAACCACCACTGTTAGTTAGTACAACTCACACAACCACCACTGTTAGTTAGTACAACTCACACAACCATCACTGTTAGTTAGTACAACTCACACAACCACCACTGTTAGTTAGCACACCTCACACAACCACCACTGTTAGCTAGCACAACTCACACAACCACCACTGTTAGCTAGCACAACTCACACAACTACCACTGTTAGTTAGCACAACTCACACAACCACCACTGTTAGCTAGCACAACTCACACAACCACCACTGTTAGTTAGCACAACTCACACAACCACCACTGTTAGTTAGCACAACTCACACAACCACCACTGTTAGTTAGTACAACCACCACTGTTAGTTAGTACAACTCACACAACCACCACTGTTAGCTAGCACAACTCACACAACCACCACTGTTAGCTAGCACAACTCACACAACCACCACTGTTAGCTAGCACAACTCACACAACCACCACTGTTAGCTAGCACAACTCACACAACCACCACTGTTAGCTAGCACAACTCACACAACCACCACTGTTAGCTAGCACAACTCACACAACCACCACTGTTAGCTAGCACAACTCACACAACCACCACTGTTAGCTAGCACAACTCACACAACCACCACTGTTAGCTAGCACAACTCACACAACCACCACTGTTAGCTAGTACAACTCACACAACCACCACTGTTAGCTAGTACAACTCACACAACCACCACTGTTAGCTAGTACAACTCACACAACCACCACTGTTAGCTAGCACAACTCACACAACCACCACTGTTAGCTAGCACAACTCACACAACCACCACTGTTAGCTAGCACAACTCACACAACCACCACTGTTAGCTAGCACAACTCACACAACCACCACTGTTAGTTAGCACAACTCACACAACCACCACTGTTAGCTAGCACAACTCACACAACCACCACTGTTAGCTAGCACAACTCACACAACCACCACTGTTAGCTAGCACAACTCACACAACCACCACTGTTAGCTAGCACAACTCACACAACCACCACTGTTAGCTAGCACAACTCACACAACCACCACTGTTAGCTAGCACAACTCACACAACCACCAATGTTAGCTAGCACAACTCACACAACCACCACTGTTAGCTAGTACAACTCACACAACCACCACTGTTAGCTAGTACAACTCACACAACCACCACTGTTAGCTAGCACAACTCACACAACCACCACTGTTAGCTAGCACAACTCACACAACCAACACTGTTAGCTAGCACAACTCACACAACCACCACTGTTAGCTAGCACAACTCACACAACCACCACTGTTAGCTAGCACAACTCACACAACCACCACTGTTAGCTAGTACAACTCACACAACCACCACTGTTAGCTAGCACAACTCACACAACCACCACTGTTAGCTAGCACAACACACACAACCACCACTGTTAGCTAGCACAACTCACACAACCACCACTGTTAGCTAGCACAACTCACACAACCACCACTGTTAGCTAGCACAACTCACACAACCACCACTGTTAGCTAGCACAACTCACACAACCACCACTGTTAGCTAGCACAACTCACACAACCACCACTGTTAGCTAGCACAACTCACACAACCACCACTGTTAGCTAGCACAACTCACACAACCACCACTGTTAGCTAGCACAACTCACACAACCACCACTGTTAGCTAGCACAACTCACACAACCACCACTGTTAGCTAGTACAACTCACACAACCACCACTGTTAGCTAGCACAACTCACACAACCACCACTGTTAGCTAGTACAACTCACACAACCACCACTGTTAGCTAGCACAACTCACACAACCACCACTGTTAGCTAGCACAACTCACACAACCACCACTGT
This sequence comes from Coregonus clupeaformis, assembly GCF_020615455.1. Lineage (NCBI taxonomy): Eukaryota > Metazoa > Chordata > Actinopteri > Salmoniformes > Salmonidae > Coregonus > Coregonus clupeaformis. The sequence continues at coordinate 163,071 of NW_025533843.1, forward strand.
TAGCTAGCACAACTCACACAACCACCACTGTTAGCTAGCACAACTCACACAACCACCACTGTTAGCTAGCACAACTCACACAACCACCACTGTTAGCTAGCACAACTCACACAACCACCACTGTTAGCTAGCACAACTCACACAACCACCACTGTTAGCTAGCACAACTCACACAACCACCACTGTTAGCTAGTACAACTCACACAACCACCACTGTTAGCTAGCACAACTCACACAACCACCACTGTTAGCTAGCACAACACACACAACCACCACTGTTAGCTAGCACAACTCACACAACCACCACTGTTAGCTAGCACAACTCACACAACCACCACTGTTAGCTAGCACAACTCACACAACCACCACTGTTAGCTAGCACAACTCACACAACCACCACTGTTAGCTAGCACAACTCACACAACCACCACTGTTAGCTAGCACAACTCACACAACCACCACTGTTAGCTAGCACAACTCACACAACCACCACTGTTAGCTGGCACAACTCACACAACCACCACTGTTAGCTAGCACAACTCACACAACCACCACTGTTAGCTAGCACAACTCACACAACCACCACTGTTAGCTAGCACAACTCACACAACCACCACTGTTAGCTAGTACAACTCACACAACCACCACTGTTAGCTAGTACAACTCACACAACCACCACTGTTAGCTAGCACAACTCACACAACCACCACTGTTAGCTAGCACAACTCACACAACCACCACTGTTAGCTAGTACAACTCACACAACCACCACTGTTAGCTAGTACAACTCACACAACCACCACTGTTAGCTAGTACAACTCACACAACCACCACTGTTAGCTAGCACAACTCACACAACCACCACTGTTAGCTAGCACAACTCACACAACCACCACTGTTAGCTAGCACAACTCACACAACCACCACTGTTAGCTAGCACAACTCACACAACCACCACTGTTAGCTAGCACAACTCACAACAACCACCACTGTTAGCTAGCACAACCACCACTGTTAGCTAGTACAACTCACACAACCACCACTGTTAGCTAGTACAACTCACACAACCACCACTGTTAGCTAGTACAACTCACACAACCACCACTGTTAGCTAGCACAACTCACACAACCACCACTGTTAGCCAGCACAACTCACACAACCACCACTGTTAGCTAGCACAACTCACACAACCACCACTGTTAGCTAGCACAACTCACACAACCACCACTGTTAGCTAGCACAACGTACACATATTGGGCGACTCCTGGTAACATCACTCACCAGATCTAATGCTGAGCCTCCCCCTAGATACTCCATGATGATCCATAGCTTGGCCTCCTAAAACAGAGAGGAGAGACCCGTTACAGGTGTGTTAGTACAGGGGCTGGTTCCTCCAAATCTTTCTAAATAAGTGCTGGTGCCATGAGACGCTCGGTCTGGTGGGAGTCAGGAGTCTTTTATCCTGGTTTAATTTGGGATTAACTGGAGAGAAGTGGGAAGAGAGATTAAGATGCGGTTAAATCCCTTCCTACTAACATGATAATGGTCCTGAATATCAGCCTGTGGTCCAGATGTCTGCAGGGGAGAACCACTTTGCTTTTCACTTAGTTTAGTATCTAGGCCAGAAACGAGGACACTTAGCTGAAGTACGGTATGTTTAGAAAACAACCTGTAAAAGCCTTCAGTTTGCCCTCCAACAGGGAATTCACTCCAGAGACAGAGACATGGCCCAGTTTGCCCTCCGACAGGGGATTCACTCCAGAGACAGAGACATGGCCCAGTTTGCCCTCCAACAGGGGAACTCACTCCAGAGACAGCGACATGGCCCAGTTTGCCCTCCAACAGGGGAACTCACTCCAGAGACAGCGACATGGCCCAGTTTGCCCTCCAACAGGGAACTCACTCCAGAGACAGCGACATGGCCCAGTTTGCCCTCCAACAGGGAACTCACTCCAGAGACAGCGACATGGCCCAGTTTGCCCTCCAACAGGGAACTCACTCCAGAGACAGCGACATGGCCCAGTTTGCCCTCCAACGGGGGACTCACTCCAGAGACAGCGACATGGCCCAGTTTGCCCTCCAACGGGGAACTCACTCCAGAGACAGCGACATGGCCCAGTTTGCCCTCCAACAGGGAATTCACTCCAGAGACAGAGACATGGCCCAGTTTACCCTCCAACAGGGAATTCACTCCAGAGACAGAGACATGGCCCAGTTTGCCCTCCAACAGGGAATTCACTCCAGAGACAGAGACATGGCCCAGTTTGCCCTCCAACAGGGAACTCACTCCAGAGACAGCGACATGGCCCAGTTTGCCCTCCAACAGGGAACTCACTCCAGAGACAGCGACATGGCCCAGTTTGCCCTCCAACAGGGGACTCACTCCAGAGACAGCGACATGGCCCAGTTTGCCCTCCAACAGGGAACTCACTCCAGAGACAGCGACATGGCCCAGTTTGCCCTCCAACAGGGAACTCACTCCAGAGACAGCGACATGGCCCAGTTTGCCCTCCAACAGGGAACTCACTCCAGAGACAGAGACATGGCCCAGTTTGCCCTCCAACAGGGAACTCACTCCAGAGACAGAGACATGGCCCAGTTTGCCCTCCAACAGGGGACTCACTCCAGAGACAGAGACATGGCCCAGTTTGCCCTCCAACAGGGAACTCACTCCAGAGACAGCGACATGGCCCAGTTTGCCCTCCAACAGGGGATTCACTCCAGAGACAGAGACATGGCCCAGTTTGCCCTCCAACAGGGGATTTTTTTTTTTATTTATTTTTTTATTTTTTTTTATTTCACCTTTATTTAACCAGGTAAACCAGTTGAGAACAAGTTCTCATTTACAACTGCGACCTGGCCAAGATAAAGCATAGCAGTGCGATAAAAACAACAACACAGAGTTACATATGGGGTAAAACAAAACAAAATCAAAAAAATACAACAGAAATACAATTAATATACAGTGTGCAAATTTAGCAAGTTATGGAGGTAAGGCAATAAAATAGGCTATAGTGCAAAATAATTACAATTTAGTATTAACACTGGAATGATGTGCAAGAGATGATGTGCAAATAGAGATACTGGGGTACAGATGAGCAAAATAAATAACAATATAGGGATGAGGTAGTTGGGCGGGCTAATTTCAGATGGGCTGTGTACAGGTGCAGTGATCGGTAAGGTGCTCTGACAACTGATGCCTAAAGTTAGTGAGGGAGATAAGCGTCTCCAGCTTCAGAGATTTTTGCAGTTTGTTCCAGTCATTGGCAGCAGAGAACTGGAAGGAATTGCGGCCAAAGGAGGTGTTGGCTTTGGGGATGACCAGTGAGATATACCCGCTGGAGCGCAGACTACGGGTGGGTGTTGCTATGGTGACCAATGAGCTAAGATAAGGCGGGATTTGCCTAGCAGTGATTTATAGATGGCCTGGAGCCAGTGGGTTTGGCGACGAATATGTAGTGAGGACCAGCCAACAAGAGCGTACAGGTCACAGTGGTGGGTATTATATGGGGCTTTGGAGACAAAACGGATGGCACTGTGATAGACAACATCCAATTTGCTGAGTAGAGTGTTGGAGGCTATTTTGTAAATGACATCGCCGAAGTCAAGGATCGGTAGGATAGTCAGTTTTACAAGGGCATGTTTGGCAGCATGAGTGAAGGAGGCTTTGTTGCGAAATAGGAAACCGATTCTAGATTTAACTTTGGATTGGAGATTCTTAATGTGAGTCTGGAAGGGAGAGTTTACAGTCTAACCAGACACCTAGATATTTGTAGTTGTCCACGTACTCTAGGTCAGACCCGTCTAGAGTAGTGATTCTAGTCGGGTGGGCGGGTGCAAGCAGCGTTCGGTTGAAGAGCATGCATTTTGTTTTACTAGTGTTTAAGAGCAGTTGGAGGCTACTGAAGGAGTGTTGTATGGAATTGAAGCTCGTTTGGAGGTTTGTTAACACAGTGTCCAATGAAGGGCCAGATGTATACAAAATGGTGTCGTCTCGCGTAGAGGTGGATCTGAGAGTCACCAGCAGCAAGAGCGACGTCATTGATATACACAGAGAAAAGAGTTGGCCCAAGAATTGAACCCCTGTGGCACCCCCATAGAGACTGCCATAGGTCCAGACAACAGGCCCTCCGATTTGACACATTGAACTCTATCTGAGAAGTAGTTGGTGAACCAGGCGAGGCAGTCATTAGAGAAACCAAGGCTATTTAGTCTGCCAATAAGAATGCGGTGGTTGACAGAGTCGAAAGCCTTGGCCAGGTCAATGAAAACGGCTGCACAGTACTGTCTATTATCGATCGCGGTTATAATATCATTTAGGACCTTGAGCGTGGCTGAAGTGCACCCATGACCAGCTCGGAAACCGGATTGCATAGCAGAGAAGGTACGGTGGGATTCGAAATGGTTGGTGATCTGTTTGTTGACTTGGCTTTCAAAAACTTTTGAAAGGCAGGGCAGGATGGATATGGGTCTGTAACAGTTTGGATCTAGAGATTCACTCCAGAGACAGAGACATGGCCCAGTTTGCCCTCCAACAGGGAACTCACTCCAGAGACAGCGACATGGCCCAGTTTGCCCTCCAACAGGGAACTCACTCCAGAGACAGCGACATGGCCCAGTTTGCCCTCCAACAGGGAACTCACTCCAGAGACAGCGACATGGCCCAGTTTGCCCTCCAACAGGGAACTCACTCCAGAGACAGCGACATGGCCCAGTTTGCCCTCCAACAGGGAACTCACTCCAGAGACAGAGACATGGCCCAGTTTGCCCTCCAACGGGGGATTCACTCCAGAGACAGCGACATGGCCCAGTTTGCCCTCCAACAGGGAACTCACTCCAGAGACAGCGACATGGCCCAGTTTGCCCTCCAACAGGGAACTCACTCCAGAGACAGCGACATGGCCCAGTTTGCCCTCCAACAGGGAACTCACTCCAGAGACAGCGACATGGCCCAGTTTGCCCTCCAACAGGGAACTCACTCCAGAGACAGCGACATGGCCCAGTTTGCCCTCCAACAGGGGATTCACTCCAGAGACAGCGACATGGCCCAGTTTGCCCTCCAACAGGGGATTCACTCCAGAGACAGCGACATGGCCCAGTTTGCCCTCCGACAGGGAACTCACTCCAGAGACAGCGACATGGCCCAGTTTGCCCTCCAACAGGGAATTCACTCCAGAGACAGAGACATGGCCCAGTTTGCCCTCCAACAGGGAACTCACTCCAGAGACAGCGACATGGCCCAGTTTGCCCTCCAACAGGGAACTCACTCCAGAGACAGCGACATGGCCCAGTTTGCCCTCCAACAGGGAACTCACTCCAGAGACAGCGACATGGCCCAGTTTGCCCTCCAACAGGGAACTCACTCCAGAGACAGCGACATGGCCCAGTTTGCCCTCCAACAGGGAACTCACTCCAGAGACAGAGACATGGAGGTCATCTGTTCAGAACTGTACATGGTACGGACTGACAGACTGGATCAATAGTGTTGTGTTGCAGGGGACAGTGGTACAGCAGGGGGGTATTATGGGATAGTGGTGCTCACTTTGAGATAGGAGACGTAGTACTTGGTGATGAAGGGGCTGTCCCACTGACTCAGCACGGTGATCTCCTGATCTATAAGGCTGACCCTTAACCCTATAACCTACCTTCAGGTATGATCCATAGTACTTGGTGATGAAGGGGCTGTCCCACTGACTCAGCACGCTGATCTCCTGATCTATAAGGCTGACCCTTAACCCTATAACCTACCTTCAGGTATGATCCATAGTACTTGGTGATGAAGGGGCTGTCCCACTGACTCAGCACGCTGATCTCCTGATCTATAAGGCTGACCCTTAACCCTATAACCTACCTTCAGGTATGATCCATAGTACTTGGTGATGAAGGGGCTGTCACACTGACTCAGCACAGTGATCTCCTGACCCTTAACCCTATAACCTACCTTCAGGTATGATCCATAGTACTTGGTGATGAAGGGGCTGTCACACTGACTCAGCACAGTGATCTCCTGATCTATAAGGCTGACCCTTAACCCTATAACCTACCTTCAGGTATGATCCATAGTACTTGGTGATGAAGGGGCTGTCACACTGACTCAGCACGCTGATCTCCTGATCTATAAGGCTGACCCTTAACCCTATAACCTACCTTCAGGTATGATCCATAGTACTTGGTGATGAAGGGGCTGTCACACTGACTCAGCACAGTGATCTCCTGATCTATAAGGCTGACCCTTAACCCTATAACCTACCTTCAGGTATGATCCATAGTACTTGGTGATGAAGGGGCTGTCACACTGACTCAGCACGCTGATCTCCTGATCTATAAGGCTGACCCTTAACCCTATAACCTACCTTCAGGTATGATCCATAGTACTTGGTGATGAAGGGGCTGTCACACTGACTCAGCACAGTGATCTCCTGATCTATAAGGCTGACCCTTAACCCTATAACCTACCTTCAGGTATGATCCATAGTACTTGGTGATGAAGGGGCTGTCACACTGACTCAGCACGCTGATCTCCTGATCTATAAGGCTGACCCTTAACCCTATAACCTACCTTCAGGTATGATCCATAGTACTTGGTGATGAAGGGGCTGTCACACTGACTCAGCACGCTGATCTCCTGATCTATAAGGCTGACCCTTAACCCTATAACCTACCTTCAGGTATGATCCATAGTACTTGGTGATGAAGGGGCTGTCACACTGACTCAGCACGCTGATCTCCTGATCTATAAGGCTGACCCTTAACCCTATAACCTACCTTCAGGTATGATCCATAGTACTTGGTGATGAAGGGGCTGTCACACTGACTCAGCACGCTGATCTCCTGATCTATAAGGCTGACCCTTAACCCTATAACCTACCTTCAGGTATGATCCATAGTACTTGGTGATGAAGGGGCTGTCACACTGACTCAGCACAGTGATCTCCTGATCTATAAGGCTGACCCCTTAACCCTATAACCTACCTTCAGGTATGATCCATAGTACTTGGTGATGAAGGGGCTGTCCCACTGACTCAGCACGCTGATCTCCTGATCTATAAGGCTGACCCTTAACCCTATAACCTACCTTCAGGTATGATCCATAGTACTTGGTGATGAAGGGGCTGTCACACTGACTCAGCACGCTGATCTCCTGATCTATAAGGCTGACCCTTAACCCTATAACCTACCTTCAGGTATGATCCATAGTACTTGGTGATGAAGGGGCTGTCACACTGACTCAGCACAGTGATCTCCTGATCTATAAGGCTGACCCTTAACCCTATAACCTACCTTCAGGTATGATCCATAGTACTTGGTGATGAAGGGGCTGTCACACTGACTCAGCACGCTGATCTCCTGATCTATAAGGCTGACCCTTAACCCTATAACCTACCTTCAGGTATGATCCATAGTACTTGGTGATGAAGGGGCTGTCCCACTGACTCAGCACAGTGATCTCCTGATCTATAAGGCTGACCCTTAACCCTATAACCTACCTTCAGGTATGATCCATAGTACTTGGTGATGAAGGGGCTGTCCCACTGACTCAGCACGCTGATCTCCTGATCTATAAGGCTGACCCTTAACCCTATAACCTACCTTCAGGTATGATCCATAGTACTTGGTGATGAAGGGGCTGTCACACTGACTCAGCACGCTGATCTCCTGATCTATAAGGCTGACCCTTAACCCTATAACCTACCTTCAGGTATGATCCATAGTACTTGGTGATGAAGGGGCTGTCCCACTGACTCAGCACAGTGATCTCCTGATCTATAAGGCTGACCCTTAACCCTATAACCACCTTCAGGTATGATCCATAGTACTTGGTGATGAAGGGGCTGTCACACTGACTCAGCACGCTGATCTCCTGATCTATAAGGCTGACCCTTAACCCTATAACCTACCTTCAGGTATGATCCATAGTACTTGGTGATGAAGGGGCTGTCCCACTGACTCAGCACAGTGATCTCCTGATCTATAAGGCTGACCCTTAACCCTATAACCTACCTTCAGGTATGATCCATAGTACTTGGTGATGAAGGGGCTGTCCCACTGACTCAGCACGCTGATCTCCTGATCTATAAGGCTGACCCTTAACCCTATAACCTACCTTCAGGTATGATCCATAGTACTTGGTGATGAAGGGGCTGTCACACTGACTCAGCACGGTGATCTCCTGCTGGATGTCCTCTATCTCGTCCTCAGCCTCCTCCAGGTCAATGATCTTAATGGCCACCACCTTCTGAGTCCTGTTGTCTATTCCTTTAAACACCTCACCAAAGGAGCCTTTACCTATCCTCTCCAACTTAGTGAACAGCTCCTCTGGGTCCGCTTTCAGGTTCTACAGGAGGAGAAGGGAGAGAGGAGAGAGGGAGGGGGAGGAGGGGGGCGAGGGAGGGCGAGAGGAGGGGGAGGAGGGAGGGAGGGAGGGAGGGGACGAGAGGGCGAGGAAGGTGGGAGGGTGAGAGGGGGCGAGAGGGAGGGAGAGAGGGCGAGAGGGAGAAGGGAGGGAAAGAGGGGGGGGAAAGAGAGGGGGGAAAGAGGGAGAGAGAGAGAGGGGGGGAGGAGGGAGGAGGGAGAGAGAGAGGGGGAGAAGGGAGGGAGGGAGAGAGGGGAGAAGGGAGGGAGAGGGAGAGAGAGAGGGGGGTGGAGGGAGAGATAGAGGGGAGGAGGGAGAGAGAGGGGAGGAGGGAGAGAGAGGGGGGAGGAGGGAGAGAGAGGGGGAGGAGTGAGAGAGAGAGGGGGGAGGAGGGAGAGAGAGGGGGAGGAGGGAGAGAGGGGGAGGAGGGAGAGAGAGGGGAGGAGGGAGAGAGAGGGGAGGAGGGAGAGAGAGGGGGAGGGAGGGAGAGAGGGGGAGGAGGGAGAGAGAGGGGGAGGAGGGAGAGAGAGGGGGGGGAGGAGGGAGAGAGGGAGAGAGAGAGGGGGGAGGAGGGAGAGAGGGAGAGAGAGAGGGGGGAGGAGGGAGAGAGGGAGAGAGAGAGGGGGGAGGAGGGAGAGAGAGGGGGGAGGAGGGAGAGAGAGCAGCAATGCTTAGAAGATGATTACATGACATGTGATAAGAGTTAAGCAATATCAGCCAGCATTAGTTTGTCAACAACGCGTGTTGCAACACTGCAGCAATGATGAAGCCAAAAAGTCCTCTTTATGTCTAACAGAATATTGAATAAAGGAGTTATATTCTATTCTGTTTCCCTGACATAACCTAGGGCTAGGATATCACTCAGCTCTGAACCTAACCCTACAGTACTATTCCCTGGTCTTGACCTGTGACCCTAACCCTACAGTACTCTTCCCTGGTCCTGACCTGTGACCCTAACCCTACAGTACTCTTCCCTGGTCCTGACCTGTGACCCTAACCCTACAGTACTATTCCCTGGTCCTGACCTGTGACCCTAACCCTACAGTACTCTTCCCTGGTCCTGACCTGTGACCCTAACCCTACAGTACTCTTCCCTGGTCCTGACCTGTGACCCTAACCCTGATCTGTGACCCCAACCCTACAGTACTCTTCCCTGGTCCTGACCTGTGACCCTAACCCTACTGTACTCTTCCCTGGTCCTGACCTGTGACCCTAACCCCACAGTACTCTTCCCTGGTCCTGACCTGTGACCCTAACCCTGACCTTGACCCAACCCTACAGTACTCTTCCCTGGTCCTGACCTGTGACCCTAAGCCTACAGTACTCTTCCCTGGTCCTGACCTGTGACCCTAACCCTACAGTACTCTTCCCTGGTCCTGACCTGTGACCCTAACCCTACAGTACTCTTCCCTGGTCCTGACCTGTGACCCTAACCCTGATCTGTGACCCTAACCCTACAGTACTCTTCCCTGGTCCTGACCTCGTGACCCTAACCCTACAGTACTATTCCCTGGTCCTGACCTGTGACCCTAACCCTACAGTACTCTTCCCTGGTCCTGACCTGTGACCCTAACCCTACAGTACTCTTCCCTGGTCCTGACCTGTGACCCTAACCCTGACCTGTGACCCTAACCCTACAGTACTCTTTCCTGGCCCTGGCTTTATCTCAGTCTTGTTTCAAGGTCCTTTCATATACCTTGCTGTATAATGACAAGACTTCAAGTCTTCTATAGCTGCAGCTTTATCAGAGGAGAAACAACAGTGAAACACTCAGGGAGCCCTAACCCTAACTCCCAAGGGGTTCTCCAGAAGGAAACTCCAGAGTAGAGCAGTCCCAGCCTCCCAACCAGGCCCAAACACAGAACCAGCCTCCCTGTGTGAACTCTCCCAGCCAGAGATATCATGGTGTATAAACCCAAACACAGAACCAGGCTCCCTGTGTGAACTCTCCCAGCCAGAGATATCATGGTGTATTAACCCAGCCAGAGATATCATGGTGTATTAACCCAAACACAGAACCAGCCTCCCTGTGTGAACTCTCCCAGCCAGAGATATCATGGTGTATTAACCCAAACACAGAACCAGGCTCCCTGTGTGAACTCTCCCAGCCAGAGATATCATGGTGTATTAACCCAAACACAGAACCAGGCTCCCTGTGTGAACTCTCCCAGCCAGAGATATCATGGTGTATTAACCCAGCCAGAGATATCATGGTGTATAAACCCAAACACAGAACCAGCCTCCCTGTGTGAACTCTCCCAGCCAGAGATATCATGGTGTATTAACCCAAACACAGAACCAGGCTCCCTGTGTGAACTCTCCCAGCCACAGATATCATGGTGTATAAACCCAGCCAGAGATATCATGGTGTATAAACCCAAACACAGAACCAGCCTCCCTGTGTGAACTCTCCCAGCCAGAGATATCATGGTGTATTAACCCAGCCAGAGATATCATGGTGTATTAACCCAAACACAGAACCAGGCTCCCTGTGTGAACTCTCCCAGCCAGAGATATCATGGTGTATTAACCCAAACACAGAACCAGGCTCCCTGTGTGAACTCTCCCAGCCAGAGATATCATGGTGTATAAACCCAAACACAGAACCAGGCTCCTGTGTGAACTCTCCCAGCCAGAGATATCATGGTGTATAAACCCAAACACAGAACCAGGCTCCCTGTGAACTCTCCCAGCCAGAGATATCATGGTGTATTAACCCAAACACAGAACCAGGCTCCCTGTGTGAACTCTCCCAGCCAGAGATATCATGGTGTATTAACCCAAACACAGAACCAGGCTCCCTGTGTGAACTCTCCCAGCCAGAGATATCATGGTGTATAAACCCAAACACAGAACCAGGCTCCCGTGTGAACTCTCCCAGCCAGAGATATCATGGTGTATAAACCCCAAACACAGAACCAGGCTCCCTGTGTGAACCTCCCAGCAGAGATATCATGGTGTACCAAAACAGAACCAGCCTCCCTGTGGAACTCCCAGCCAGAGATATCATGGTGTATTAACCCAGCCAGAGATATCATGGTGTATAAACCCAAACACAGAACCAGCCTCCCTGTGTGAACTCTCCCAGCCAGAGATATCATGGTGTATTAACCCAAACACAGAACCAGGCTCCCTGTGTGAACTCTCCCAGCCACAGATATCATGGTGTATAAACCCAAACACAGAATCAGGCTCCCTGTGTGAACTCTCCCAGCCAGAGATATCATGGTGTATTAACCCAAACACAGAACCAGCCTCCCTGTGTGAACTCTCCCAGCCAGAGATATCATGGTGTATAAACCCAAACACAGAACCAGGCTCCCTGTGTGAACTCTCCCAGCCAGAGATATCATGGTGTATAAACCCAAACACAGAACCAGCCTCCCTGTGTGAACTCTCCCAGCCACAGATATCATGGTGTATAAACCCAAACACAGAACCAGGCTCCCTGTGTGAACTCTCCCAGCCACAGATATCAAGGTGTATAAACCCAAACACAGAACCAGGCTCCCTGTGTGAACTCTCCCAGCCAGAGATATCATGGTGTATTAACCCAGCCAGAGATATCATGGTGTATAAACCCAAACACAGAACCAGCCTCCCTGTGTGAACTCTCCCAGCCAGAGATATCATGGTGTATTAACCCAAACACAGAACCAGGCTCCCTGTGTGAACTCTCCCAGCCAGAGATATCATGGTGTATAAACCCAAACACAGAACCAGGCTCCCTGTGTGAACTCTCCCAGCCAGAGATATCATGGTGTATTAACCCAGCCAGAGATATCATGGTGTATAAACCCAAACACAGAACCAGCCTCCCTGTGTGAACTCTCCCAGCCACAGATATCATGGTGTATAAACCCAGCCAGAGATATCATGGTGTATAAACCCAAACACAGAACCAGGCTCCCTGTGTGAACTCTCCCAGCCACAGATATCATGGTGTATAAACCCAGCCAGAGATATCATGGTGTATAAACCCAAACACAGAACCAGCCTCCCTGTGTGAACTCTCCCAGCCACAGATATCATGGTGTATAAAACCAGCTAGAAATGTCACAAAAACACATTTACTGGAAGAACTGTGCAGATACAAAGTTTGGTAACAGAATTATACTAAAATCTCCCTCAGTTTTTATGCGATCACGTTTTCCAAAACCTCTTAAACATCTGCTCCGAAATTCGGAGTCCGGAGTCCGGAGTCCGAATTAAGATTCAAAGATGTCTGCAGAAAGAATGGGGTATCAACTATATGACATGACACCTTGAGTTTGAAAAATACAAAATGTTTGGTTAAGCATATTGAACTATAGTAGGATTTACATCCGGTAACGGAATTACGGTAACGGAATTACATCATGGGTCCCTGATCTGTACTTTACAGAAATGCATAATTCTGGATATGAATATCATTCTCTTCCTGGTTATGTAACCTAAATAGGTACACAAAAGGTAGAAATATGCAAATGTTCTTATTTTGGCTACTATTCTAATGAGCGCCGCCCCCAAATAAGACCACATGGTTGGTCCGGGCCAGACCGAATCTGAACCAATCATACATGTCTATGTTTCAGAAGTTTGGACATCACAGTACAGTAGTAATCAGTACAGTAGAAATGATTACAGTACAGTAGAAATGAGTACAGTAGTAATCAGTACAGTAGTAATCAGTACAGTAGTAATCAGTACAGTAGAGTACAGTAGAAAGGATTACTGTACAGTAGAAATGAGTACAGTAGTAATCAGTACAGTAGTAATCAGTACAGTAGTAATCAGTACAGTAGAGTACAGTAGAAAGGATTACTGTACAGTAGAAATGAGTACAGTAGAAATCAGTACAGTAGAGTACAGTAGAAAGGATTACTGTACAGTAGAAATGAGTACAGTAGTAATCAGTACAGTAGAAAGGATTACTGTACAGTAGAAATGAGTACAGTAGTAATCAGTACAGTAGTAATCAGTACAGAAGAGTTCAGTAGTAATCAGTACAGTACAGTAGAAAGGATTACTGTACAGTAGAGATGAGTTCAGTAGTAATCAGTACAGTAGTAATCAGTACAGTAGAAAGGATTACTGTACAGTAGTAATCAGTACAGTAGAGTACAGTAGAAAGGATTACTGTACAGTAGTAATCAGTACAGTAGAGTACAGTAGAAAGGATTACTGTACAGTAGTAATCAGTACAGTAGAGTACAGTAGAAAGGATTACTGTACAGTAGTAATCAGTACAGTAGAGTACAGTAGAAAGGATTACTGTACAGTAGTAATGAGTACAGTAGTAATCTGCATCTGCAGCATTCTGTGATTACGGTGCTGTCTTTAGTATTGTTAACATCAACTGACAGCAGGTGATGTAGCTATAGAGAGCTCTGGTAAGGTGTACGTTAGCCAGCTAGCTACTAGACATGAGGTGAAAACAAGCGTACCTGCATCCCTGGCAGGCTACTCTGAACCGGAGAGTGAGCCATGTCGCCTGTCGCCTGAGTGACCGGCTATTACAGCTAACTAGCTTCAGCTGGTCACTAGTTAGAACGCAGAATACACGACACAGGTCGTGCGTCGGTCCGACTGGGGATGGCGTCTTGTGTCCGTATCGATGCGTTTTGTGAATCCTTCCCCTTCTGAACAAGCTCGCTACAAAGTCAAAACATGTTGACTCGGCCACGAAAACCTTATGGTGTTAGCAAGCTAGTTCATCGGTCGTTGTCCTTGTGATAACGTAACTACTGTCACTAGCAAATCATCGGAGGAATATTTACTTGAGAAAATTAGCTAGCTTGCAAACTGCCTATTTAGCTTTTTCGCTAGCATCGTACCCTACCTACCTAGCTAGCTAGCTAGCTGCACAGTGCCAACACATCAACATGAATACAAATAGCTAGCTGACAATGTTAGCTGGACTGTACTAGCGAACAGTTACATTTATTTTGACCGCAAAGCATTCACGATCTCATTTCACTGATTAGTTATCGAACTACTGGCTGACACTTCGCCAGCTGTACTGTAGCCTACTAGTCTTTCATCCAACCGCACTGTCAGACTTTTCAACGCAGCCAGATAAAGAGCATATTTTGTCCTGCATCTCGCAAACATAAAGCCGTTTCAGTGGATATGATACGCTCCGATCTTGCAGTCATTGGCTATCTTAAAATCTAAAAAGGCCATTTAAAAACACGCTGACAACTCTAAATATGATGCTGTGTTTTCCTTCTCACTGTCCTCCTCTACTGTCCGCCATCTTGTCAGCGCTGTCACAATTGGCGCGAAGCAGAGCGTGTCTCCGGACTGTATGTGACAGTCTGTGAACGGCGGAGGGCGCAAGGACACTCAAATGCACCGAGCATTTTAGTACATGTGATAATAATAATAATATGCCATTTAGCAGACGCTTTTATCCAAAGCGACTTACAGTCATGTGTGCATACATTTTTACGTATGTGTGGTCCCGGGGATCGAACCCACTACCCTGGCGTTACAAGCGCCGTGCTCTACCAATTGAGCTACATAACATTATTGAATTATATATTTGGTGATATTTTGTAGCTGTTTGGAGAAGGCATTGAAAATCCAAACGAGCGCAATACTGTTGTGGCATTCATAAAAGCAAAACGGCTGTTCTTCCCCGGGATAAATTACTCCATCTGGCGCTGATTGTTCAGCGGCCGGTTAGCTCAGTTGGTTAGAGCGTCGTGCTAATAACGCGAAGGTCGCGGGTTCGATACCCGTACTGGCCAAAGCCCTTTTGGCTGTTGATAAGGCAAATAGGCTATGTTTATGTTCCGCGTCTCTAGATAAAGTTGGACCTATTCTATTCTATTCTATTTTTTTATTTCACCTTTATGTAACCAGGTAAGAAGCCAGTTGAGAACAAGTTCTCATTTACAACTGCGACCTGGCCAAGATAAAGCAAAGCAGTGCGATAAAAACAACAACACAGAGTTACATATGGGGTAAACAAAACATAAAGTCAAAAATACAACAGAAATACATATATATACAGTGTGTGCAAATGTAGCAAGTTATGGAGGTAAGGCAATAAATAGGCCATAGTGCAAAATAATTACAATTAGTATTAACACTGGAATGCTAGATGTGCAAGAGATGATGTGCAAATAGAGATACTGGGGTGCAAAAGAGCAAAATAAATAACAATATAGGGATGAGGTAGTTGGGTGGGCTAATTTCAGATGGGCTGTGTACAGGTGCAGTGATCGGTAAGGTGCTCTGACAACTGATGCTTAAAGTTAGTGAGGGAGATAAGAGTCTCCAGCTTCAGAGATTTTTGCAATTCGTTCCAGTCATTGGCAGCAGAGAACTGGAAGGAATGACGGCCAAAGGAGGTGTTGGCTTTGGGGATGACCAGTGAGATATACCTGCTGGAGTGCATACTACGGGTGGGTGTTGCTATGGTGACCAATGAGCTAAAATATGATATGGGGCTATTCTATTCTAGTGGTCCCATATGATATGGGGCTATTCTATTCTACTGGTCCCATATGATATGGGGCTATTCTATTCTAGTGGTCCCATATGATATGGGGCTTTCTATTCTAGTGGTCCCCACATGATATGGGGCTATTCTATTATAGTGGTCCCATATGAATGGGGCTATTCTATTCTAGTGGTCCATGAAGGGGTATTCTATTCACTGGCCCATATGATATGGGGCTATTCTATTCTACTGGTCCCATATGATATGGGGCTATTCCTATTCGTGGTCCCATATGATATGGGGCTATTCTATTATAGTGGTCCCATATGATATGGGGGCTATTCTATTCTACTGGTCCCATATGATATGGGGCTATTCTATTCTACTGGTCCCATATGATATGGGGCTATTCTATTATAGTGGTCCCATATGATATGGGGCTATTCTATTCTACTGGTCCCATATGATTGGGGCTATTCTATTATAGTGGTCCCATATGATATGGGGCTATTCTATTCTAGTGGTCGACTTTGAACGGCCCCAACCGTGGTCATGCTTAAGTGAAGCCGCTAGGGTGGTACTATTGTTCCCACTCTAGAGGCCTGATCCAAATGACACCAGCTGAGGTGTAGTGCCAGTTACGAGTGCTGGAGGCACTACTGTGCTGATTTTATTGTCCGGGTAACAAAATCAATGGTCTGCCACATTTTTTTAACAGTGTAACGCAGTGTTAGCCTTCAGTCAGTCGAGCCGATATGGCGACCAGGAAGAATCTGCGTTTCAAGAGCCGCTTCTCTCTGAAACTTTCAAATGTTTAAAATCAGCGGAGTTTGGATCGTAAAGGAATAAACCTCGGTCAACTCATTGTTGGAAAATATACACGTGGACAATCTCTCCCGATCTGAAAGAAAAGGGTAAGAAAGGAACGGGCGTCTTTATTTAGTTTAGGCTACCCGAGCACCCTAACCGTGTAGGCTAGATGGAAGATAGCCATACTAGTTTAAATACAAGTGGAAAACCAATTTCGATCATATCCTGTATTTTTCCTTTACCTCTAATTCCTGCGGTTTGCCAGTTAATTCTCTATCTCCTTTGCATTGTCTGAATTTACAGATCTCCTCCAGTTGGAATAGAATATATGTATAGATAAGATCATCGTCCAACAGGATTATAGTGAATAGCCAAGTTATCCAAGACAGAGTTAGCCTATAAAATAATATTTGTTTCGGAGCTTTGGCTAACACCATGTGTTTGCAGCTGTGTTTTCCCCTAGCCCTTGATCATGACTCGGTTCCATTACACATAAGTCATTGGACGAAGTAGCTGTTGAAAACTCTAGTAGGCATTCCGCCTTCTCCCTCCAGTTCTCAGCCATCAGCTTCACCCAGGACTGCCTCATGTGAACTACAATCCCGACGCTGTGTTTAAATGTTTTGAAAAGTCAATAATCATTTAGAAACGTCCATCATAGCTTGATTTATGGCTTTCGAAACAGCAGCGAGAAAGAATCCTTCAAATAAAAAAGATACCTAGTGTAGCAGTTACAGATCCATACAGCTGTGGATGCCTCCATCCGATGAAACTACACTTCCCGAGTTAAGTTTACACACAGGTGTTGGGAGCATGCTAGATAGCTAATTAGCACAGGTGTTGGGAGCATGCTAGATAGCTAATTAGCACAGGTGTTGGGAGCATGCTAGATAGCTAATTAGCACAGGTGTTGGGAGCATGCTAGATAGCTAATTAGCACAGGTGTTGGGAGCATGCTAGATAGCTAATTAGCACAGGTGTTGGGAGCATGCTAGATAGCTAATTAGCACAGGTGTTGGGAGCATGCTAGATAGCTAATTAGCACAGGTGTTGGGAGCATGCTAGATAGCTAATTAGCACAGGTGTTGGGAGCATGCTAGATAGCTAATTAGCACAGGTGTTGGGAGCATGCTAGATAGCTAATTAGCACAGGTGTTGGGAGCATGCTAGATAGCTAATTAGCACAGGTGACCGCCTCTTCGTGTAACTTAAACAAGCGCTGTAACATGGAGATATGGCCTTGTGGGAACCCTAACCCTTTCAAGGTGTGTATCAATTTAACCTGGTTGAGATGAAAGATATGGTCCTTATGCTTCCAAAACCAGTACCGCAAGCGGTGCATGTTACTGTTCAGATCAGGGCGTCGGGGATCTTAACAAAACTCCCCCTACAGAAGACGCCTTCCTCCGATGACTCTTATGTGTAGGATGAGAGACTTCTGTGAGAGTCACTGTCAAGCGCTAAGGATGAAGGGGTCTTCTGTATGGGGGAGTATTGTCAAGCGCTAAGGATGAAGGGGTCTTCTGTATGGGGGAGTATTGTCAAGCGCTAAGGATGAAGGGGGTCTTCTGTATGGGGGAGTATTGTCAAGCGCTAAGGATGAAGGGGTCTTCTGTATGGGGGAGTATTGTCAAGCGCTAAGGATGAAGGGGTCTTCTGTATGGGGGAGTATTGTCAAGCGCTAAGGATGAAGGGGTCTTCTGTATGGGGGAGTATTGTCAAGCGCTAAGGATGAAGGGGTCTTCTGTATGGGGGAGTATTGTTACGAGTCCCTAATCTCAATCTGAAGATTAACACGCGTCGCTTCAGGTACAGTTTTGGAAGCGCATTATCATTCATATCAGTGATTTATTTATTTATTTTATTTTATTCAAAAAACGAAAGGTTAAATTGATACACACCTTGATAGGGTTCCCACACGGCCATATCTCCATGTTACAGCGCTTGTTTATGGAAAACAGACGGAAGACATGAGGTGACCACCTGTGCTAATTAGCTACTGAATCTAGCGTGCTCCAACACCTTGGTGTAAACTAACTGGAGAAGTGTAGTTTAGTAGGATGGAGGCCTCATAGCTGTATGGATCTGTAACTGCTACAGTGTAGTTTAGTAGGATGGAGGCCCCATAGCTGTATGGATCTGTAACTGCTACAGTGTAGTTTAGTAGGATGGAGGCCCCATAGCTGTATGGATCTGTAACTGCTACAGTGTAGTTTAGTAGGATGGAGGCACCATAGCTGTATGGATCTGTAACTGCTACAGTGTAGTTTAATAGGATGGAGGCCTCATAGCTGTATGGATCTGTAACTGCTACAGTGTAGTTTAGTAGGATGGAGGCACCATAGCTGTATGGATCTGTAACTGCTACAGTGTAGTTTAGTAGGATGGAGGCCCCGTGGCTGTATGGATCTGTAACTGCTACAGTGTAGTTTAGTAGGATGGAGGCACCATAGCTGTATGGATCTGTAACTGCTACAGTGTAGTTTAGTAGGATGGAGGCCCCATAGCTGTATGGATCTGTAACTGCTACAGTGTAGTTTAGTAGGATGGAGGCCCCATAGCTGTATGGATCTGTAACTGCTACAGTGTAGTTTAGTAGGATGGAGGCACCATAGCTGTATGGATCTGTAACTGCTACAGTGTAGTTTAGTAGGATGGAGGCCCCATAGCTGTATGGATCTGTAACTGCTACAGTGTAGTTTAGTAGGATGGAGGCCCCATAGCTGTATGGATCTGTAACTGCTACAGTGTAGTTTAGTAGGATGGAGGCACCATAGCTGTATGGATCTGTAACTGCTACAGTGTAGTTTAGTAGGATGGAGGCCCCATAGCTGTATGGATCTGTAACTGCTACAGTGTAGTTTAGTAGGATGGAGGCCCCATAGCTGTATGGATCTGTAACTGCTACAGTGTAGTTTAGTAGGATGGAGGCACCATAGCTGTATGGATCTGTAACTGCTACAGTGTAGTTTAGTAGGACGGAGGCACCATAGCTGTATGGATCTGTAACTGCTACAGTGTAGTTTAGTAGGATGGAGGCACCATAGCTGTATGGATCTGTAACTGCTACAGTGTAGTTTAGTAGGATGGAGGCTCCATAGATGTATGGATCTGTAACTGCTACCGTTTAGTAGGATGGAGGCCCCATAGCTGTATGGATCTGTAACTGCTACAGTGTAGTTTAGTAGGATGGAGGCACCATAGCTGTATGGATCTGTAACTGCTACAGTGTAGTTTAGTAGGACGGAGGCACCATAGCTGTATGGATCTGTAACTGCTACAGTGTAGTTTAGTAGGATGGAGGCACCATAGTTTTTTGTTTGAAGGATTCTTTCTCGCTGATAAAATATCAGGGCCATATGTTTAGAAATCTGTATCGCAAGCGATGGTTATTGACAATTCAAACACAGCGTCAGGATTTTAGTTCATATGAGGCAGTCGTGGGCGAATGCTAATGCCTGAGAGCTGTAGGGAGAAGGCTGAATGCCACCTAGTTTGAGCGAGCTAGTTTTCTCCTACATGAAATGGTTCTGTAGTGGTAATCTGTTTTAATGCCAAGGCTAGAAAACGTAATTTGTCCTCCTAAAACAAGTAATATGGTTATTATTTGGATTGCATGAAGAATGCTCTACTACACCAACAAATAATATAATTCCATACATGATGTAGATCCAGCCTGATTCGTAGCTCTAGCAGGCTCCAGTGTTGTCTTGTCACTCCAGTCTGCTTCCTTACATTCTACATTTGACATTTTAGTCATTTAGCAGACGGTCTCATCCAGAGCCACTTACAGTTAGTGAGTGCATACATTTTTCATACTGGCCCCCCGTGGGAATCGAACCCACAACCCTGGCATTGCAAGCACCATGCTCTACCGACTGAGCATGTCCTTCAGACAACTAACACCTTAACCTGGGATTGCTCTGCATTGACTAGAAGATGATCCATCCCTGTGTCAGGCTGTATTTGTATTTATTATGGATCCCCATTAGTTCCTGCCAAGGCAGCAGCTACTCTTCCTGGGGTTTATTATGGATCCCCATTAGTTCCTGCCAAGGCAGCAGCTACTCTTCCTGGGGTTTATTATGGATCCCCATTAGTTCCTGCCAAGGCAGCAGCTACTCTTCCTGGGGTTTATTATGGATCCCCATTAGTTCCTGCCAAGGCAGCAGCTACTCTTCCTGGGGTTTATTATGGATCCCCATTAGTTCCTGCCAAGGCAGCAGCTACTCTTCCTGGGGTTTATTGTGGATCCCCATTAGTTCCTGCCAAGGCAGCAGCTACTCTTCCTGGGGTTTATTATGGATCCCCATTAGTTCCTGCCAAGGCAGCAGCTACTCTTCCTGGGGTTTATTATGGATCCCCATTAGTTCCTGCCAAGGCAGCAGCTACTCTTCCTGGGGTTTATTATGGATCCCCATTAGTTCCTGCCAAGGCAGCAGCTACTCTTCCTGGGGTTTATTATGGATCCCCATTAGTTCCTGCCAAGGCAGCAGCTACTCTTCCTGGGGTTTATTATGGATCCCCATTAGTTCCTGCCAAGGCAGCAGCTACTCTTCCTGGGGGTTTATTATGGATCCTCATTAGTTCCTGCCAAGGCAGCAGCTACTCTTCCTCGGGGTTTATTATGGATCCTCATTAGTTCCTGCCAAGGCAGCAGCTACTCTTCCTGGGGTTTATTAGTGGATCCCCATTGGTTCCTGCCAAGGCGCAGGCTACTCTTCCTGGGGTTTATTATGGATCCCCATTGGGTTCCTGCCAAGGCAGCTACTCTTCCTGGGGTTTATTATGGATCCCCCATTAGTTCCCTGCCAAGGCAGCAGCTACTCTTCCTGGGGTTTATTATGGATCCCCATTAGTTCCTGCCAAGGCAGCAGCTACTCTTCCTGGGGTTTATTATGGATCCCCATTATTTCCTGCCAAGGCAGCAGCTACTCTTCCTGGGGTCATTATGGATCCCCATTGGTTCCTGCCAAGGCAGCAGCTACTCTTCCTGGGGTTTATTATGGATCCCCATTAGTTCCTGCCAAGGCAGCAGCTACTCTTCCTGGGGTTTATTATGGATCCCCATTAGTTCCTGCCAAGGCAGCAGCTACTCTTCCTGGGGTTTATTATGGATCCCCATTAGTTCCTGCCAAGGCAGCAGCTACTCTTCCTGGGGTTTATTATGGATCCTCATTAGTTCCTGCCAAGGCAGCAGCTACTCTTCCTGGGGTTTATTATGGATCCCCATTAGTTCCTGCCATGGCAGCAGCTACTCTTCCTGGGGTTTATTATGGATCCCCATTAGTTCCTGCCAAGGCAGCAGCTACTCTTCCTGGGGTTTATTATGGATCCCCATTAGTTCCTGCCAAGGCAGCAGCTACTCTTCCTGGGGTTTATTATGGATCCCCATTAGTTCCTGCCAAGGCAGCAGCTACTCTTCCTGGGGTTTATTATGGATCCCCATTAGTTCCTGCCAAGGCAGCAGCTACTCTTCCTGGGGTTTATTATGGATCCCCATTAGTTCCTGCCAAGGCAGCAGCTACTCTTCCTGGGGTTTATTATGGATCCCCATTAGTTCCTGCCAAGGCAGCAGCTACTCTTCCTGGGGTTTATTATGGATCCCCATTAGTTCCTGCCAAGGCAGCAGCTACTCTTCCTGGGGTTTATTATGGATCCCCATTAGTTCCTGCCAAGGCAGCAGCTACTCTTCCTGGGGTTTATTATGGATCCCCATTATTTCCTACCAAGGCAGCAGCTACTCTTCCTGGGGTCCGGCAAAATGAAGGCAGTTATACAATTTAAAAAACATTACAATACATTCACAACATTATTCACAACACACTGTGTGCCCTCAGGCCCCTACTCTACTACCACATATCTACAATACAAAATCCATGTGTATGTCTTTGTATAGTGCGTACAGTGGGGGAAAAAAAGTATTTAGTCAGCCACCAATTGTGCAAGTTCTCCCACTTAAAAAGATGAGAGGCCTGTAATTTTCATCATAGGTACACGTCAACTATGACAGACAAATTGAGAGAAAAAAATCCAGAAAATCACATTGTAGGATTTTTAATGAATGTATTTGCAAATTATGGTGGAAAATAAGTATTTGGTCAATAACACAAGTTTCTCAATACTTTGTTATATACCCTTTGTTGGCAATGACACAGGTCAAACGTTTTCTGTAAGTCTTCACAAGGTTTTCACACACTGTTACTGGTATTTGGGCCCATTCCTCCATGCAGATCTCCTCTAGAGCAGTGATGATGGGGCGGCAGGTAGCTTAGTGGTTAAGAGCGTTGTGCCAGTAATCGAAAGGTCGCTGGTTCTAATCCCCGAGCCGACTAGGTGAAAAATCTGCCGATGTGCCTTTGAGCAAGGCACTTAACCCTAATTGCTCATGTAAGTCGCTCTGGATAAGAGCGTCTGCTAAATGACGTAAATGTAATGTTTTGGGGCTGTCGCTGGGCAACACGGACCTCTGTAGCTCAGCTGGTAGAGCATGGCGCTTGTAACGCCAAGGTAGTGGGTTCGATCCCCGGGACCACCCATACACAAAAATGTATGCACGCATGACTGTAAGTCACTTTGGATAAAAGCGTCTGCTAAATGGCTTATTATTATTATTATTATTATTATTATTATAACTCCCTCCAAAGATTTTCTATGGGGTTGAGATCTGGAGACTGGCTAGGCCACTCCAGGACCTTGAAATGCTTCTTACGAAGCCACTCCTTCGTTGCCCGGGCGGTGTGTTTGGGATCATTGTCATGCTGAAAGACCCAGCCACGTTTCATCTTCAATGCCCTTGCTGATGGAAGGAGGTTTTCACTCAAAATCTCACGATACATGTCCCCATTCATTCTTTCCTTTACACGGATCAGTCGTCCTGGTCCCTTTGCAGAAAAACAGCCCCAAAGCATGATGTTTCCACCCCCATGCTTCACAGTAGGTATGGTGTTCTTTGGATGCAACTCAGCATTCTTTGTCCTCCAAACACGACGAGTTGAGTTTTTACCAAAAAGTTATATTTTGGTTTCATCTGACCATATGACATTCTCCCAATCCTCTTCTGGATCATCCAAATGCACTCTAGCAAACTTCAGACTGGCCTGGACATGTACTGGCTTAAGCAGGGGGACACGTCTTGCACTGCAGGATTTGAGTCCCTGGCGGCGTAGTGTGTTACTGATGGTAGGCTTTGTTACTGTGGTCCCAGCTCTCTGCAGGTCATTCACTAGGTCCCCCCGTGTGGTTCTGGGATTTTTGCTCACCGTTCTTGTGATCATTTTGACCCCACGGGGTGAGATCTTGCGTGGAGCCCCAGATCGAGGGAGATTATCAGTGGTGTTGTATGTCTTCCATTTCCTAATAATTGCTCCCACAGTTGATTTCTTCAAACCAAGCTGCTTACCTATTGCAGATTCAGTCTTCCCAGCCTGGTGCAGGTCTACAAGTTTGTTTCTGGTGTCCTTTGATAGCTCTTTGGTCTTGGCCATAGTGGAGTTTGGAGTGTGACTGTTTGAGGTTGTGGACAGGTGTCTTTTATACTGATAAGTTCAAACAGGTGCCATTAATACAGGTAACGAGTGGAGGACAGAGGAGCCTCTTAAAGAAGAAGTTACAGGTCTGTGAGAGCCAGAAATCTTGCTTGTTTGTAGGTGACCAAATACTTATTTTCCACCATAATTTGCAAATACATTCATTAAAAATCCTACAATGTGATTTTCTGGATTTTTTTTCTCAATTTGTCTGTCATAGTTGATGTGTACCTATGATGAAAATGACAGGCCTCTCTCATCTTTTTAAGTGGGAGAACTTGGACCATTGGTGGCTGACTAAATACTTTTTCCCCCACTGTATGTTATGGGGAATTGATAGACACTAACAGTCAAACGCAAACAATTTATACAATGAAGGTATGAAACAATGGATGGTCACAAATTGGCGGGTGAGAGTGTATTCTGGAGAGAGAAGTGCATTCTGGAGAGAGAAGTGCATTCTGGAGAGAGAAGTGCATTCTGGAGAGCGAAGTGCATTCTGGAGAGAGAAGTGCCTTGTGCATCTGGGCGCAGGGTCAATCCAACGTCTGCATTGGCCAGGCAGTATTTACGGTGATATGACCTCAGGGCATTCATGCTTCGCAGAGCAGTGCAGAGCTGTTGTCAAGGAAGTGAGCTTGTATTTTCTACAGGATGTACCGCCCCCATCTACCTTCAACCAATCATGTCAATGTGGAGCTATACAGAGCCCTCCGCATTGTTAAAGAAGCTCGGTTTGGAGTTGCATTGCAATTTATTTATCCTCATGCCTCCTTGCAGCATGCCTAAGGCACGTTCACGCAGATGAGCAGGGACCCTGGGCATCTTTCTTTTGGTGTTTTTCAGTAGGAAGGCCTCTTTAGTGTCCTATGTTTTCATAACAGTGGCCTTAATTGCCTACCGTCTGTAAGCTGTTAGTGTCTTAACGACCGTTCTACAGGTGCATGTTCATTTAATTGTTTATGGTTCATTGAACAAGCATGGGAAACAGTGTTTAAACTCTTTACAATGACGATCTGTGAAGTTATTTGGATTTTTACAAATTATCTTTGAAAGACAGGGTCCTGAAAAAGGGACGTTTCTTTTTTTGCTACCGGTTCAAAGTTTTAGAACATACAGTGAGGGAAAAAAGTATTTGATCCCCTACTGATTTTGTACGTTTGCCCACTGACAAAGACATGATCAGTCTATAATTTTAATGGTAGGTTTATTTGAACAGTGAGAGACAGAATAACAACAAAGAAATCCAGAAAAACACATGATAAAAAAAATTATAAATTATAAATTGATTTGCATTTTAATGAGGGAAATAAGTATTTGACCCCCTCTCAATCAGAAAGATTTCTGGCTTCCAGGTGTCTTTTATACAGGTAACGAACTGAGATTAGGAGCACACTCTTAAAGGGAGTGCTCCTAATCTCAGTTTGTTACCTGTATAAAAGACACCTGTCCACAGAAGCAATCAATCAGATTCCAAACTCTCCACCATGGCCAAGACCAAAGCGCTCTTCAAGGATGTCAGGGACAAGATTGTAGACCTACACAAGGCTGGAATGGGCTACAAGACCATCGCCAAGCAGCTTGGTGAGAAGGTGACAACAGTTGGTGGGATTATTCGCAAATGGAAGAAACACAAAATAACTGTCAATCTCCCTCGGCCTGGGGCTCCATGCAAGATCTCACCTCGTGGAGTTGCAATGATCATGAGAACGGTGAGGAATCAGCCCATAACTACACGGGAGGATCTTGTCAATGATCTCAAGGCAGCTGGGACCATAGTCATCAAGAAAACAATTGGTAACACACTACGCCGTGAAGGACTGAAATCCTGCAGTGCCCGCAAGGTCCCTCTGCTCAAGAAAGCACATATACATGCCCATCTGAAGTTTACCAATGAACATCTGAATGATTCAGAGGAGAACTGGGTGAAAGTGTTGTGTTCAGATGAGACCAAAATTGAGCTCTTTGGCATCAACTCAACTCGCCGTGTTTGGAGGAGGAGGAATGCTGCCTATGACCCCAAGAACACCATCCCCACTGTCAAACATGGAGGTGGAAACATTATGCTTTGGGGGTGTTTTTCTGCTAAGGGGACAGGACAACTTCACCGCATCAAAGGGACGATGGACGGGGCCATGTACCGTCAAATCTTGGGTGAGAACCTC
This sequence comes from Coregonus clupeaformis, assembly GCF_020615455.1. Classification (NCBI taxonomy): domain Eukaryota; kingdom Metazoa; phylum Chordata; class Actinopteri; order Salmoniformes; family Salmonidae; genus Coregonus; species Coregonus clupeaformis. Next base: position 189,361 of record NW_025533843.1, read on the forward strand.
CTTCCCTCAGCCAGGGCATTGAAAATGGGTCGTGGATGGGTATTCCAGCATGACAGTGACCCAAAACACACGGCCAAGGCAACAAAGGAGTGGCTCAAGAAGAAGCACATTAAGGTCCTGGAGTGGCCTAGCCAGTCTCCAGACCTTAATCCCATAGAAAATCTGTGGAGGGAGCTGAAGGTTCGAGTTGCCAAACATCAGGCTCGAAACCTTTCCTCTAAAGGCTGTATCACCTGTGTTCATTAAGCTTTCCTCTAAAGGCTGTATTACCTATAGTAGTATCACCTGTGTTCATTAGGCTTTCCTCTAAAGGCTGTATCACCTGTGTTCATTAAGCTTTCCTCTAAAGGCTGTATTACCTATAGTAGTATCACCTGTGTTCATTAAGCTTTCCTCTAAAGGCTGTATCACCTGTGTTCATTAGGCTTTCCTCTAAATGCTGTATTACCTATAGTAGTATCACAGTCTAAAGGCTGTATCCTGTTCATTAAGCTTTCTAAAGGCTGTATCACCTGTGTTCATTAAGCTTTCCTCTAAATGCTCGGACTCTCTAATAGCGTTTGCCAGCCGAGACTGAACACCTCTGAACAGAGTGCCGGCGGTGTGTTGATACCCAACTCCCTTTCTATCGGAAAGAAGTTGAAGTGATGATGTTGCCATGTATTTAGTTATTGGATCATATTTTCTTCAATAATTACTCCATCAATGTTACACTTTATTCCTCAACCAGCTATATAGTACAAGCTTTATTAAAGTAACGTTAGTCAGTGTGGTCTCTGTCTTTGTTGCTGTCTACTTAGGCTTTGGATGTGTACTCAGTTAGTTAGGCCTGCTGCCTCAGGAAGAATAGGCCTCTTTATGGCACTGTTTGTCGAAGCACTTAGCACACAAGGTTTTGTGGAAACACTGTGCCGGTCTCTCGCTCTCTCTCTCAATTCAAAGGGCTTTATTGGCATGGGAAACGTATGTTAACATTGCCAAAGCAAGTGAAGTAGATAGTAAACAAAAGTGAAATAAACAATAAATATTAACAGGAAACATTACACTCAGAAGTTTCAAAAGAATAAAGACATTTCAAAAGTCATATTATGTCTATATACAGTGTTGTAACAATGTGCAAATAGTTAAAGTACAAATGGGAAAATAAATCAACATAAATATGGGTTGTATTTACAATGGTGTTTGTTCTTCACTGGTTGCCCTTTTCTTGTGCCAACAGGTCACAAATCTTGCAGCTGTGATGGCACACTGTGGTATTTCACCCAGTAGATATGGGAGTTTATCAGAATTGGGTTTGTTTTCGAATTCTTTGTGGATCGCTGTAATCTGAGGGAAATATGTGTCTCTAATATGGTCATACATTTGGCAGGAGGTTAGGAAGTGCAGCTCAGTTTCCACCTCATTTTGTGGGCAGTGTGCACATAGCCTGTCTTCTCTTGAGAGCCAGGTCTGCCTACGGCGGCCTTTCTCAATAGCAAGGCTATGCTCACTGAGTCTGTACATAGTCAAAGCTTTCCTTAAGTTTGGGTCAGTCACAGTGGTCAGGTATTCTGCCACTGTGTGCTCTCTGTTTGGGACAGATAGCATTCTAGTTTGCTCTGTTTTTTTGGTTAGTTCTTTCCCATGTGTCAAGTAATTATCTTTTTGTTTTCTCATGATTTGGTTGTGTTTAATTGTGTTGCTGTCCTGGGGCTCTGTGGGGTCTGTTTGTGAACAGAGCTCCAGGACCAGCTTGCTGAGGGGACTCTTATCCAAGTTCATCTCTCTGTAGGTGATGGCTTTGTTATGGAAGGTTTGGGAAACGCTTACTGTTACAGGCAGACAGGATCTGGCCTGGTTCACACTGTTACAGGCAGACAGGATCTGGCCTGGTTCACACTGTTACAGGCAGACAGGATCTGGCCTGGTTCACACTGTTACAGGCAGACAGGATCTGGCCTGGTTCACACTGTTACAGGCAGACAGGATCTAGCCTGGTTCACACTGTTACAGGCAGACAGGATCTGGCCTGGTTCACACTGTTACAGGCAGACAGGATCTGGCCTGGTTCACACTGTTACAGGCAGACAGGATCTGGCCTGGTTCACACTGTTACAGGCAGACAGGATCTGGCCTGGTTCACACTGTTACAGGCAGACAGGATCTGGCCTGGTTCACACTGTTACAGGCAGACAGGATCTGGCCTGGTTCACACTGTTACAGGCAGACAGGATCTGGCCTGGTTCACACTGTTACAGGCAGACAGGATCTGGCCTGGTTCACACTGTTACAGGCAGACAGGATCTGGCCTGGTTCACACTGTTACAGGCAGACAGGATCTAGCCTGGTTCACACTGTTACAGGCAGACAGGATCTGGCCTGGTTCACACTGTTACAGGCAGACAGGATCTGGCCTGGTTCACACTGTTACAGGCAGACAGGATCTGGCCTGGTTCACACTGTTACAGGCAGACAGGATCTGGCCTGGTTCACACTGTTACAGGCAGACAGGATCTAGCCTGGTTCACACTGTTACAGGCAGACAGGATCTGGCCTGGTTCACACTGTTACAGGCAGACAGGATCTGGCCTGGTTCACACTGTTACAGGCAGACAGGATCTGGCCTGGTTCACACTGTTACAGGCAGGCAGGATCTGGCCTGGTTCACACTGTTACAGGCAGACAGGATCTGGCCTGGTTCACACTGTTACAGGCAGACAGGATCTGGCCTGGTTCACACTGTTACAGGCAGACAGGATCTGGCCTGGTTCATACTGTTACAGGCAGACAGGATCTGGCCTGGTTCACACTGTTACAGGCAGACAGGATCTGGCCTGGTTCACACTGTTACAGGTAGACAGGATCTGGCCTGGTTCACACTGTTACAGGCAGACAGGATCTGGCCTGGATCATACTGTTACAGGCAGACAGGATCTGGCCTGGTTCACACTGTTACAGGCAGACAGGATCTGGCCTGGTTCACACTGTTACAGGCAGACAGGATCTGGCCTGGTTCACACTGTTACAGGCAGACAGGATCTGGCCTGGTTCACACTGTTACAGGCAGACAGGATCTGGCCTGGTTCACACTGTTACAGGCAGACAGGATCTGGCCTGGTTCACACTGTTACAGGCAGACAGGATCTGGCCTGGTTCACACTGTTACAGGCAGACAGGATCTGGCCTGGTTCACACTGTTACAGGCAGACAGGATCTGGCCTGGTTCACACTGTTACAGGCAGACAGGATCTGGCCTGGTTCACACTGTTACAGGCAGACAGGATCTGGCCTGGTTCACACTGTTACAGGCAGGCAGGATCTGGCCTGGTTCACTCTATTACAGGCAGGCAGGATCTGGCCTGGTTCACACTGTTACAGGCAGACAGGATCTGGCCTGGTTCACACTGTTACAGGCAGACAGGATCTGGCCTGGTTCACACTGTTACAGGCAGACAGGATCTGGCCTGGTTCACACTGTTACAGGCAGACAGGATCTGGCCTGGTTCACACTGTTACAGGCAGACAGGATCTGGCCTGGTTCACACTGTTACAGGCAGACAGGATCTGGCCTGGTTCACACTGTTACAGGCAGACAGGATCTGGCCTGGTTCACACTGTTACAGGCAGACAGGATCTGGCCTGGTTCACACTGTTACAGGCAGACAGGATCTGGCCTGGTTCACACTGTTACAGGCAGACAGGATCTGGCCTGGTTCACACTGTTACAGGCAGACAGGATCTGGCCTGGTTCACACTGTTACAGGCAGGCAGGATCTGGCCTGGTTCACACTGTTACAGGCAGACAGGATCTGGCCTGGTTCACACTGTTACAGGCAGACAGGATCTGGCCTGGTTCACACTGTTACAGGCAGACAGGATCTGGCCTGGTTCACACTGTTACAGGCAGACAGGATCTGGCCTGGTTCACACTGTTACAGGCAGACAGGATCTGGCCTGGTTCACACTGTTACAGGCAGACAGGATCTGGCCTGGTTCACACTGTTACAGGCAGACAGGATCTGGCCTGGATCTCACAGTAATTATCTGTCCTTTTTTGGGCTGAATACTTCTATTCCCATGGCAACCTGTGTCTGTTCTGCATGTCCTTGCTGCTCCGGCTGGCTCTCTGTTTACCGTCTCTGTCCACTCCGGCTGGCTCTCTGTTCCCCGTCTCTGTCCACTCCGGCTGGCTCTCTGTTTACCGTCTCTGTCCACTCCGGCTGGCTCTCTGTTCCCCGTCTCTGTCCACTCCGGCTGGCTCTCTGTTTACCGTCTCTGTCCACTCCGGCTGGCTCTCTGTTCCCCGTCTATGTCCACTCCGGCTGGCTCTCTGTTCCCCGTCTCTGTCCACTCCGGCTGGCTCTCTGTTCCCCGTCTCTGTCCACTCCGGCTGGCTCTCTGTTCCCCGTCTCTGTCCACTCCGGCTGGCTCTCTGTTCACCGTCTCTGTCCACTCCGGCTGGCTCTCTGTTCCCCGTCTCTGTCCACTCCGGCTGGCTCTCTGTTCACCGTCTCTGTCCACTCCGGCTGGCTCTCTGTTCACCGTCTCTGTCCACTCCGGCTGGCTCTCTGTTTACCGTCTCTGTCCACTCCGGCTGGGAGGGCTGCTTGCCTACTGAAACATCAATGGAAATACTGGAACTAAAAAAGCTGCAGCAAGAGAATTAGATGGACAAAACAACATGTCTAGCTTGTTAGTATCGAAAACAATACTCTGTCCTCTAAAGCGGTGGTTCTCAACTGGTTTTTGCCACAGGACCCAAATTGAACCAGGTTGTCTCAGTCGCGACCCAATATTTGCATCGCGAAAAAGAATCGGGCGAAATACAATCTGGAAAACTATTTTTAACGCTATATTGATATTAAATGTAGCAATTATATGACAAGGGAACAACATTCCCACCTCTTTCATTGTCAATAATAACATTTAGCCAATATTCTTGATGAAGAATGTTAATAAACTCCCTGGTTTGAGACACAAAATCAACCTAAATAGCTTCGCTAATAGCTCAATATGGAAAATACTGGGATTGAAGAAATATTGTTCAGAGATTAAATTATAAAAAAAATGTAAGTTCATTATCATTTCTACACACTTTCTACCTGGTTTAAGTTAAATTCAGACTGGAGTATTATTTTCATTTCAAATTATTAAAACAAATAAATAAATAAATCACCCATGACCCATTTCAAAACCTCCCGCGACCCAAATCTGGGTCACGACCCACCAGTTGAGAATCGCTGCTCTTAAGGTACCCCCACAATACAGTTCTGGAGGTCAGTCTCTGATCCTCCCTTCTTCAGATATGTCCTTGTTTTCAGATACCCCCACAATACAGTTCTGGAGGTCAGTCTCTGATCCTCCCTCTTCAGATATGTCCTTGTTTTCAGATACCCCCACAATACAGTTCTGGAGGTCAGTCTCTGATCCTCCTCTTCAGATATGTCCTTGTTTCAGATACCCCACAATACAGTCTGAGGTCAGTCTCTGAGCCTCCTCTTCAGATATGTCCTTGTTTTCAGATACCCCCACAATACAGTTCTGGAGGTCATCTCTGATCCTCCCTCTTCAGATATGTCCTTGTCAGAACCCCACAATACAGTTCTGGAGGTCAGTCTCTGATCCTCCCTCTTCAGATATGTCCTTGTTTTCAGATACCCCCACAATACAGTTCTGGAGGTCAGTCTCTGATCCTCCCTCTTCAGATATGTCCTTGTTTTCAGATACCCCCACAATACAGTTCTGGAGGTCAGTCTCTGATCCTCCCTCTTCAGATATGTCCTTGTTTTCAGATACCCCCACAATACGTTCTGGGGTCGTTCTGGAGGTCAGTCTCTGATCCTCCTTTCAGATATGTCCTTGTTTTTCAGATACCCCCACAATACAGTTCTGGAGGTCAGTCTCTGATCCTCCCTCTTCAGATATGTCCTTGTTTTCAGATACCCCCACAATACAGTTCTGGAGGTCAGTCTCTGAGCCTCCCTCTTCAGATATGTCCTTGTTTTCAGATACCCCCACAATACAGTTCTGGAGGTCAGTCTCTGATCCTCCCTCTTCAGATATGTCCTTGTTTTCAGATACCCCCACAATACAGTTCTGGAGGTCAGTCTCTGATCCTCCCTCTTCAGATATGTCCTTGTCTTCAGAGTGGATCATGTACGTGTCTCTCTGTCTGTCCTCAGGTGTGTGAGTGTAGTAGAGAGGCTGACTGCTGACTGAGGAACTGATCTGAGACACCATGGTGGATCCGGTGGACAGCGCGCTGGCGGCCCAGAGGCTGGGGGCCCCAGAGAGTTTTGGGGTGTCTACCCTGGAACCAGGCCAGCGGCCCCGAACCACGCCCCCAGGACGACAGGTCTCTATCCGGGTACAGCTGCTGGACGACGTCACGGAGGTCTTCCACGTATCAGTGAGTACAGGAACCAATGCTTTGGACGATGTCCGTAGTTCCCAATGCTTTAACACTGGAGGATGGGTCCTTCCCATTCTCTTGGCTGAGTCCTATTAGGTCCAAGATTAACTATTTTTCCATTGCCTGTTGTGGGAGCGGTGCTGATTAATGTACTGGTGGATGGATGGATGTTGTAACCATGTTCTATGATATTATTATTAGGTACACCACCCCTACAGACAGACAGTCATGTTCTATAATATACACTGAGTGGCCAGATTATTAGGTACACCACCCCTACAGACAGACAGTCATGTTCTATAATATACACTGAGTGGCCAGATTATTAGGTACACCACCCCTACAGACAGACAGTCATGTTCTATAATATACACTGAATGGCCAGATTATTAGGTACACCACCCCTACAGACAGACAGTCATGTTCTATAATATACACTGAGTGGCCAGATTATTAGGTACACCACCCCTACAGACAGACAGTCATGTTCTATAATATACACTGAGTGGCCAGATTATTAGGTACACCACCCCTACAGACAGACAGTCATGTTCTATAATATACACTGAGTGGCCAGATTATTAGGTACACCACCCCTACAGACAGACAGTCATGTTCTATAATATACACTGAGTGGCCAGATTATTAGGTACACCACCCCTACAGACAGACAGTCATGTTCTATAATATACACTGAGTGGCCAGATTATTAGGTACACCACCCCTACAGACAGACAGTCATGTTCTATAATATACACTGAGTGGCCAGATTATTAGGTACACCACCCCTACAGACAGACAGTCATGTTCTATAATATACACTGAGTGGCCAGATTATTAGGTACACCACCCCTACAGACAGACAGTCATGTTCTATAATATACACTGAGTGGCCAGATTATTAGGTACACCACCCCTACAGACAGTGAGTCACGTTCTATAATATACACTGTGTGGCCAGATTATTAGGTACACCACCCCTACAGACAGTGAGTCATGTGGCCGTGGCTTGCTATACAGATGTACATTGTAGTCATTTATCTTTGTCAACGGTACAGGCTGGTGGCGTTGGTGTAATGATGTGGGGAATATTTTCCTCGCATATGTTAGGTCCCTTGATGCCAATTGAGCAACGTTTCCATGCCCCAACAATTTCAGGCTGTTCTGGAGGCAAAGGAGGGTCCGACCCGGTACTAGGTGGGTGTACAGGGAGGGAAAACAGTATTTGATCCCCTGCTGATTTTGTACGTTTGCCCACTGACAAAGACATGATCAGTCTATAATTTTAATGGTAGGTTTATTTGAACAGTGAGAGACAGAATAACAACAAAAAAATCCAGAAAAACGCATGTCAAAAATGTTACAAATTGATTTGCATTTTAATGAGGGAAATAAGTATTTGACCCCCTCTCAATCAGAAAGATTTCTGGCTCCCAGGTGTCTTTTATACAGGTAACGAGCTGAGATTAGGAGCACACTCTTAAAGGGAGTGCTCCTAATCTCAGTTTGTTACCTGTATAAAAGACACCTGTCCACAGAAGCAATCAATCAATCAGATTCCAAACTCTCCACCATGGCCAAGACCAAAGAGCTCTCCAAGGATGTCAGGGACAAGATTGTAGACCTACACAAGGCTTATTTGCAAATGGAAGAAACACAAAAGAACTGTCAATCTCCCTCGGCCTGGGGCTCCATGCAAGATCTCACCCCGTGGAGCTGTAATGTTGGTATGTGTAGGGTCTGGAGGTCTGGTGCTGCTGTAATGTTGGTATGTGTAGGGTCTGGAGGTCTGGAGGTCTGGAGGTCTGGTGCTGCTGTAATGTTGGTATGTGTAGGGTCTGGAGGTCTGGTGCTGCTGTAATGTTGGTATGTGTAGGGTCTGGAGGTCTGGAGGTCTGGAGGTCTGGTGCTGCTGTAATGTTGGTATGTGTAGGGTCTGGAGGTCTGGAGGTCTGGTGCTGCTGTAATGTTGGTATGTGTAGGGTCTGGAGGTCTGGAGGTCTGGAGGTCTGGTGCTGCTGTAATGTTGGTATGTGTAGGGTCTGGAGGTCTGGAGGTCTGGTGCTGCTGTAATGTTGGTATGTGTAGGGTCTGGAGGTCTGGAGGTCTGGAGGTCTGGTGCGCTGTAATGTTGGTATGTGAGGGTCTGGAGGTCTGGAGGTCTGGTGCTGCTGTAATGTTGGTATGTGTAGGGTCTGGAGGTCTGGAGGTCTGGAGGTCTGGTGCTGCTGTAATGTTGGTATGTGTAGGGTCTGGAGGTCTGGTGCTGCTGTAATGTTGGTATGTGTAGGGTCTGGAGGTCTGGAGGTCTGGTGCTGCTGTAATGTTGGTATGTGTAGGGTCTGGAGGTCTGGAGGTCTGGTGCTGCTGTAATGTTGGTATGTGTAGGGGGGTCTGGAGGTCTGGTGCTGCTGTAATGTTGGTATGTGTAGGGTCTGGAGGTCTGGAGGTCTGGTGCTGCTGTAATGTTGGTATGTGTAGGGTCTGGAGGTCTGGAGGTCTGGTGCTGCTGTAATGTTGGTATGTGTAGGGGTTGGAGGTCTGGAGGTCTGGTGCTGCTGTAATGTTGGTATGTGTAGGGTCTGGAGGTCTGGAGGTCTGGAGGTCTGGTGCTGCTGTAATGTTGGTATGTGTAGGGTCTGGAGGTCTGGAGGTCTGGAGGTCTGGTGCTGCTGTAATGTTGGTATGTGTAGGGTCTGGAGGTCTGGAGGTCTGGTGCTGCTGTAATGTTGGTATGTGTAGGGTCTGGAGGTCTGGAGGTCTGGTGCTGCTGTAATGTTGGTATGTGTAGGGTCTGGAGGTCTGGAGGTCTGGTGCTGCTGTAATGTTGGTATGTGTAGGGTCTGGAGGTCTGGAGGTCTGGTGCTGCTGTAATGTTGGTATGTGTAGGGTCTGGAGGTCTGGAGGTCTGGAGGTCTGGTGCTGCTGTAATGTTGGTATGTGTAGGGTCTGGAGGTCTGGTGCTGCTGTAATGTTGGTATGTGTAGGGTCTGGAGGTCTGGTGCTGCTGTAATGTTGGTATGTGTAGGGTCTGGAGGTCTGGAGATCTGGAGGTCTGGAGGTCTGGTGCTGCTTAGGCCTCTCCACGCCTCTCCTTTTTACTTCTGGGTTCAACAGGGAACAGTCAGGGCCTCATGGCAGCTTCTGTATCTGGGTTCATTCAGGACAACGGGGAACAGTCAGGGCCTCATGGCAGCTTCTGTATCTGGGACAAACTGAGGTTTCTGTTGCTGACAGAGAGAGAGGAGAAGGGGAGAATTTGATGCTCTATTAACAGATGAATCATCCTCCAGGACCGGAATTGAAGAACCCTGCTGTAGACTGTAGCTCTGCTAACAACACACTAACTTCTACAGCCTGGATAGAAGCTGTAGACTGTGGCTCTGCTAACAACACACTAACTTCTACAGCCTGGATAGAAGCTGTCGACTGTAGCTCTGCTAACAACACACTAACTTCTACAGCCTGGATAGAAGCTGTAGACTGTGGCTCTGCTAACAACACACTAACTTCTACAGCCTGGATAGAAGCTGTAGACTGTGGCTCTGCTAACAACACACTAACTTCTACAGCCTGGATAGAAGCTGTCGACTGTAGCTCTGCTAACAACACACTAACTTCTACAGCCTGGATAGAAGCTGTAGACTGTGGCTCTGCTAACAACACACTAACTTCTACAGCCTGGATAGAAGCTGTCGACTGTAGCTCTGCTAACAACACACTAACTTCTACAGCCTGGATAGAAGCTGTAGACTGTAGCTCTGCTAACAACACACTAACTTCTACAGCCTGGATAGAAGCTGTTGACTGTAGCTCTGCTAACAGCACACTAACTTCTACAGCCTGGATAGAAGCTGTAGACTGTAGCTCTGCTAACAACACACTAACTTCTACAGCCTGGATAGAAGCTGTCGACTGTAGCTCTGCTAACAACACACTAACTTCTACAGCCTGGATAGAAGCTGTAGACTGTGGCTCTGCTAACAACACACTAACTTCTACAGCCTGGAGAGAAGCTGTTGACTGTGGCTCTACCATCCATTAACTCCAGCTGAGGAGAAGGAACAGCCAATTAGAGAGAGGTTGTTTTCTCTCACAGCACTGTGATTGGCTCTATATGTATTGGATGGTGGTCTCTAGGTGGAGGCTAGTGTGGACATTGGAACTTAACCTGCTTTCAGCTCTATATTTATTGGATGGAGCCATAGCCACAGGCCCTGTTTGACCTGGTGTGTGTTCTGTCTGTAACCTGGTGTCTGTTCTGTCTGTAACCTGGTGTCTGTTCTGTCTGTAACCTGGTGTCTGTTCGGTCTGTAACCTGGTGTCTGTTCTGTCTGTAACCTGGTGTCTGTTCTGTCTGTAACCTGGTGTCTGTTCTGTCTGTAACCTGGTGTCTGTTCTGTCTGTAACCTGGTGTCTGTTCTGTCTGTAACCTGGTGTCTGTTCTGTCTGTAACCTGGTGTCTGTTCTGTCTGTAACCTGGTGTGTGTGTCTGTAACCTGGTGTCTGTTCGTCTGTAACTGGTGTGTCTGTCTGTAACCTGGTGTCTGTTCTGTCTGTAACCTGGTGTGTGTTCTGTCTGTAACCTGGTGTCTGTTCTGTCTGTAACCTGGTGTCTGTTCTGTCTGTAACCTGGTGTCTGTTCTGTCTGTAACCTGGTGTCTGTTCTGTCTGTAACCTGGTGTCTGTTCTGTCTGTAACCTGGTGTCTGTTCTGTCTGTAACCTGGTGTCTGTTCTGTCTGTAACCTGGTGTCTGTTCTGTCTGTAACCTGGTGTCTGTTCTGTCTGTAACCTGGTGTCTGTTCTGTCTGTAACCTGGTGTCTGTTCTGTCTGTAACCTGGTGTCTGTTCTGTCTGTAACCTGGTGTCTGTAACCTGGTGTCTGTTCTGTCTGTAACCTGGTGTCTTCTGTTCTATTCTGTCTCTCCACAGCAACGTGCCCCGGCCAAGGCTCTGTTTGACCTGGTGTGTGTCCATCTGAACCTGTCTGAAGGAGACTACTTTGGGCTACAGTACCAGAACCCCAGGAGGATGATGGTGAGACGGCAGCACTGTGTTCTTTATAACTAACTAATTAACCCCAGGAGGATGATGGTCAGACGGCAGCACTGTGTTCTTTATAACTAACTAATTAACCCCAGGAGGATGATGGTCAGACGGCAGCACTGTGTTCTTTATAACTAACTAATTAACCCCAGGAGGATGATGGTCAGACAGCAGCACTGTGTTCTTTATAACTAACTAATTAACTCCCAGGAGGATGATGGTCAGACGGCAGCACTGTGTTCTTTATAACTAACTAATTAACCTCAGGAGGATGATGGTGAGACTGGCAGCACTGTGTTCTTTATAACTAACTAATTAACCCCAGGAGGATGATGGTGAGACGGCAGCACTGTGTTCTTTATAACTAACTAATTAACCCCAGGAGGATGATGGTCAGACGGCAGCACTGTGTTCTTTATAACTAACTAATTAACCCCAGGAGGATGATGGTCAGACGGCAGCACTGTGTTCTTTATAACTAACTAATTAACCCCAGGAGGATGATGGTCAGACGGCAGCACTGTGTTCTTTATAACTAACTAATTAACCCCAGGAGGATGATGGTGAGACAGCAGCACTGTGTTCTTTATAACTAACTAATTAACCCCAGGAGGATGATGGTCAGACAGCAGCACTGTGTTCTTTATAACTAACTAATTAACCCCAGGAGGATGATGGTCAGACAGCAGCACTGTGTTCTTTATAACTAACTAATTAACCCCAGGAGGATGATGGTCAGACAGCAGCACTGAGTTCTTTATAACTAACTAATTAACCCCAGGAGGATGATGGTCAGACAGCAGCACTGTGTTCTTTATAACTAACTAATTAACCCCAGGAGGATGATGGTCAGACGGCAGCACTGTGTTCTTTATAACTAACTAATTAACCCCAGGAGGATGATGGTGAGACAGCAGCACTGTGTTCTTTATAACTAACTAATTAACCCCAGGAGGATGATGGTCAGACAGCAGCACTGTGTTCTTTATAACTAACTAATTAACCCCAGGAGGATGATGGTCAGACAGCAGCACTGTGTTCTTTATAACTAACTAATTAACCCCAGGAGGATGATGGTCAGACGGCAGCACTGTGTTCTTTATAACTAACTAATTAACCCCAGGAGGATGATGGTCAGACAGCAGCACTGTGTTCTTTATAACTAACTAATTAACCCCAGGAGGATGATGGTCAGACAGCAGCACTGTGTTCTTTATAACTAACTAATTAACCCCAGGAGGATGATGGTCAGACAGCAGCACTGTGTTCTTTATAACTAACTAATTAACCCCAGGAGGATGATGGTCAGACAGCAGCACTGTGTTCTTTATAACTAACTAATTAACCCCAGGAGGATGATGGTCAGACAGCAGCACTGTGTTCTTTATAACTAGGATGCGTCCCAAATGGAACCCCATTCTCTCTTTAGTGCACTACTTTAGACCAGAGCATAATGCCACGCTTTTATATCTGCATTGTTCTGAGTCATGAATGTTGCCCAATACTGACCCCTGGACAGTGCTACTGGTGACTTGATAATGGTCTAGAGGAAGACAGGCTGTATGGAGCTGGCTGCTTTAACCCCTTTAACCCCAGGCTGTATGGAGGTGGCTGCTTTAACCCCTTTAACCCCAGGCTGTATGGAGGTGGCTGCTTTAACCCCTTTAACCCCAGGCTGTATGGAGGTGGCTGCTTTAACCCCAGGCTGTATGGAGGTGGCTGCTTTAACCCCTTTAACCCCAGGCTGTATGGAGGTGGCTGCTTTAACCCCTTTAACCCCAGGCTGTATGGAGGTGGCTGCTTTAACCCCTTTAACCCCAGGCTGTATGGAGGTGGCTGCTTTAACCCCTTTAACCCCAGGCTGTATGGAGGTGGCTGCTTTAACCCTTTAACCCCAGGCTGTATGGAGGTGGCTGCTTTAACCCCTTTAACCCCAGGCTGTATGGAGGTGGCTGCTTTAACCCCTTTAACCCCAGGCTGTATGGAGCTGGCTGCTTTAACCCCTTTAACCCCAGGCTGTATGGAGGTGGCTGCTTTAACCCCTTTAACCCCAGGCTGTATGGAGGTGGCTGCTTTAACCCCTTTAACCCCAGGCTGTATGGAGGTGGCTGCTTTAACCCCTTTAACCCCAGGCTGTATGGAGGTGGCTGCTTTAACCCCTTTAACCCCAGGCTGTATGGAGCTGGCTGCTTTAACCTTTAACCCCAGGCTGTATGGAGGTGGCTGCTTTAACCCCTTTAACCCCAGGCTGTATGGAGCTGGCTGCTTTAACCCCTTTAACCCCAGGCTGTATGGAGGTGGCTGCTTTAACCCCTTTAACCCCAGGCTGTATGGAGGTGGCTGCTTTAACCCCTTTAACCCCAGGCTGTATGGAGTTGGCTGCTTTAACCCCAGGCTGTATGGAGGTGGCTGCTTTAACCCCTTTAACCCCAGGCTGTATGGAGGTGGCTGCTTTAACCCCTTTAACCCCAGGCTGTATGGAGGTGGCTGCTTTAACCCCTTTAACCCCAGGCTGTATGGAGGTGGCTGCTTTAACCCCTTTAACCCCAGGCTGTATGGAGGTGGCTGCTTTAACCCCTTTAACCCCAGGCTGTATGGAGGTGGCTGCTTTAACCCCTTTAACCCCAGGCTGTATGGAGCTGGCTGCTTTAACCCCTTTAACCCCAGGCTGTATGGAGCTGGCTGCTTTAACCCCAGGCTGTATGGAGGTGGCTGCTTTAACCCCTTTAACCCCAGGCTGTATGGAGCTGGCTGCTTTAACCCCTTTAACCCCAGGCTGTATGGAGCTGGCTGCTTTAACCCCTTTAACCCCAGGCTGTATGGAGCTGGCTGCTTTAACCACAGGCTGTATGGAGCTGGCTGCTTTAACCCCTTTAACCCCAGGCTGTATGGAGCTGGCTGCTTTAACCCCAGGCTGTATGGAGCTGGCTGCTTTAACCCCTTTAACCCCAGGCTGTATGGAGGTGGCTGCTTTAACCCCTTTAACCCCAGGCTGTATGGAGCTGGCTGCTTTAACCCCTTTAACCCCAGGCTGTATGGAGCTGGCTGCTTTAACCCCTTTAACCCCAGGCTGTATGGAGCTGGCTGCTTTAACCCCTTTAACCCCAGGCTGTATGGAGGTGGCTGCTTTAACCCCTTTAACCCCAGGCTGTATGGAGCTGGCTGCTTTAACCCCTTTAACCCCAGGCTGTATGGAGCTGGCTGCTTTAACCCTTTAACCCCAGGCTGTATGGAGGTGGCTGCTTTAACCCTTTAACCCCAGGCTGTATGGAGCTGGCTGCTTTAACCCCTTTAACCCCAGGCTGTATGGAGCTGGCTGCTTTAACCCCTTTAACCCCAGGCTGTATAGAGGTGGCTGCTTTAACCCCCTTTAACCCCAGGCTGTATGGAGGTGGCTGCTTTAACCCCTTTAACCCCAGGCTGTATGGAGGTGGCTGCTTTAACCCCTTTAACCCCAGGCTGTATGGAGCTGGCTGCTTTAACCCCCTTTAACCCCAGGCTGTATGGAGGTGGCTGCTTTAACCCCTTTAACCCCAGGCTGTATGGAGGTGGCTGCTTTAACCCCTTTAACCCCAGGCTGTATGGAGCTGGCTGCTTTAACCCTTTAACCCCAGGCTGTATGGAGCTGGCTGCTTTAACCCCTTTAACCCCAGGCTGTATGGAGCTGGCTACTTTAACCCCTTTAACCCCAGGCTGTATGGAGCTGGCTGCTTTAACCCCTTTAACCCCAGGCTGTATGGAGCTGGCTGCTTTAACCCCTTTAACCCCAGGCTGTATGGAGCTGGCTGCTTTAACCCCTTTAACCCCAGGCTGTATAGAGGTGGCTGCTTTAACCCCTTTAACCCCAGGCTGTATGGAGGTGGCTGCTTTAACCCCTTTAACCCCAGGCTGTATGGAGGTGGCTGCTTTAACCCCTTTAACCCCAGGCTGTATGGAGCTGGCTGCTTTAACCCCAGGCTGTATGGAGGTGGCTGCTTTAACCCCAGGCTGTATGGAGGTGGCTGCTTTAACCCCTTTAACCCCAGGCTGTATGGAGCTGGCTGCTTTAACCCCTTTAACCCCAGGCTGTATGGAGCTGGCTGCTTTAACCCCAGGCTGTATGGAGGTGGCTGCTTTAACCCCTTTAACCCCAGGCTGTATGGAGGTGGCTGCTTTAACCCCTTTAACCCCAGGCTGTATGGAGGTGGCTGCTTTAACCCCTT